>NC_057794.1:217926138-218040722 GCF_018294505.1 Triticum aestivum | reverse complement strand
AGGGAGACAATGTTGATGTTGTCCAAAATTGTCCTGTGAACGGAGACGCAAGGGAAGCGAGTCATCGTGTGTGTGATAGGGACTTCATGAGAGATCTAGAATAGATGGTGTAGAGAACAATGTGCGAAATCGAGAATGATTATACATTAGGGAGCTATGCAAAGAGTCACGACAAGGAAGGAGTTGGGGCGGGTCCGCATGTGGGAGAGATAGAAAGCGGAGAGTGGTGCACAAGGAGACAAAGTGTGCTTGTTTGTAGTGGGGGTGGTGTCTGAGGTGAGTGCGCGAGAACCACATAACTAGGGAGACAGACGTTTGGGGGCGATGTATTGTGTGTATGGGAAATATACACTCTGCATAGTGTGTGTGCTTGGGTAGGAGAGATAGCGGGAGACCTAGAGAGTGAGGGAAGAGATGTGTGCATGCCCGAGAGACAAAGTGATAGAGACCTATGTTGGGGTCTGGACTTTACAAGAGAGAGGGGTGTTAATGTGCTCGTGTGTTGGTGTTTGGGGGAGAGAACAACTTCTCTATGTGTGTGTGTGTGGTGGTGGGGGGGGGGTTGACTTCAGATAAAGAGTGAGGTGTCTATATTTGAGGGACTTTAGCGTAATTGAGATATTGTGCACTCATGGTTGATCAATTTGTTTCACAGTTTGTACTATGGGATAACGATACTTTTGAACATGCGTGATATACCTTGATGTACCAGAATTACAAACCTAAGATTGGAATTTTGGAATTCGACTCCATCATTAGCTTTTGTAATTCATTTAAACGGAGGTACATTTTTAAGCCGGGATTTCGTGATTTCAAATTCATATATCAAACCTAGAGATATACACATACGGGCATGTTCAAACTTTATAATCATCCACTTTATTCATACACATACACATTTTTTCTTTTGTCATCATATTTAGGATAAACACATTTGGAATTTCATTAGAATTGGACCGTATGATGGTATTTGCTTGTAGTAGCTCAATGATCCATATTTGAATTGAATGGACAATCTAAGTTTCGAGTTGGAGACATTGATTTTCAAAACTTACACATTTTTTTGCATGCAAAACAAACAAATTGTCGGCCATGATATCATAGTCGGCCGTCCGAGAGCAGAATACTTATAATTTTAGGCGCCAAAAGCTTTCGAACTTCCCGCTCACATCGAAATATCACGCGCCTGAAAGTTTAGCCCTGGATATTCCTGTTTTACCCCTGCCACATGAACGGAAAGGGCTGCTTTGGTAACTCTATTGTTTTCCCCTCTTTGCCCCCAACATTCTTCCCCAGAGACCCTCCCCTTCCCCTCCCCGACCCCCAACCACGGCAAGCCGCCGAATCTAGTCCTCCGCCGCAGCCGTGGACCTCACACCCCGCCAGATCTACCTTCCGCACCTTGGAACCCCCAACTGCCAACTCACTACTTCATCGGAGCCGCTTCAGCGACTGGCTTGTCCACCGCTCCAGATCTCCTTGACCGCCATCATGGTCCACCGCACCGGATTTGCTTAACCGGCGCCCTCGTCCACCACAGCATAGGCCCTTCACTGACTCCCTCGTCCGCCCCTTCGCTAGCCCTTCATACAAGCCCTCGTCCGCCGCAACAGATCCGCCTCACCGAAAGCACTGTACAACGCGCCCGCCGAAGCCTTCGTCCACTGAACCGGACCCGCTCCACAGACGCCATATTCAACTCCACCGGCCCTACTTTACCGATGCCGCAGCCTCATCAGGTTATTTCGATTTGTACTCCTTGGGTTTTTCTCTTTATCGTGCAACTGTTCACTTACCACAGATGAGCTTTCTTGTATGTCAACTGGCGCCACAACCGTAGCACCGGAGCTGCTTCAGCGACGGCGACAGCCGGCCCAAACTCAACCGCAACACGAGCACCATTGACGATCCTTAGCTATCAAGTATGACAATGATACCCATACGCCGCCGAGAATCAGGTACTATTATCCAACGACCGGCGCCTACATTCACTTTCCTAGCATAAGCACCGCACCTTTGAATATCTTCAGGGCATCATTCAGTTTTTCATGAGACGCGTTATTTTGCTTGCACCTGTAGGGCCATACTTCTGGCAGTGAACATGTTACATGTGCTAAATTACATACGAGTGCACATATAGTTATTATGCTTTAGTTTTGTTCTGATGCCACCTGTTGGTTCCATCAGACTGCTTAATGTTCTCTATGCTTAATTACACATCAACAAACTAGCATGTGGTTCCGCTGCTTTTTGTTCGTTTTACCCTACATTTTCTGATGCTAGCTATTACATCACTGCTCCGAGCCTCTGTTCATTACTTGTTTGTGTGTTTTGATCTTCCCAAGTTGCATGACTAATTTGATGCTTCTATTAATTATGGAGCTGCCAACCCCATCAAGCAAAATATTTGTTCTTTTGGGGCTGGCACCTCGAGCAAGCATAAAAATAGAGGGAAGCAGATATATTGTCGTGTATGCACACACACCCTTCTTTCATTAGTTTAGATGAACCATTGATGATCAATTCGGACCAGTGCATGCGATTAAAATTAATTTTACCTAAATAGATGGTGCAGAATAAACTACAACAACTAGATTTGCAACCACGGGATGCTGACGATATCTTCAAAGAACATTGCAACAGCAGCTAGGCTTCACAGCAACATATGGTAAGCCAGTGTGTTTTAGTACATGTGAAATGTAATGCGAGTGGGCTGCTTTCTTGGCTTGTGCCCTCATTGTGTAATCCTACAGAATTACAAATTGTTCAGTTGTCTGCTTTGCTGTATTGCTTGATTCGAATGCTTATTTGTTGTTACGCTATACCTGAGTTGGCCAATATGTCAGCAGTGCCTGCTGTACTATCATAAAGAAATGCATGCCTATTTCATTTGAGTCCTTAACTTTTCCTCTCAACTTCATCACAAGACTGTCTTCGTAGTTTATATGAGGCCACACTGTTAAGTGCTTTCTTAGATTATTTCAACTGCTTAGATGCCTTGGCAACTTAAATATAGCGGTTGTACACTCCCTTTCAACTAGGGATGTCAGCTGGGTCCCGTTTAATCCCGATTAAAGTCCACTAGTGGTATGATAGTTCAAAAGAGTTTTTGTTTTTTTTTTGAGGAAAATGAACTAGGGAGGTAGCAAAAACTAACTAGATGGGACTGGCGGATGTCGTTTATTTGCCACTTACATCCCTAGTTTCATCTTACCATTTTAATTTCTTTTCGGCTGATGCTGCTTCGAACCATTTAAATATAGTTTGCCATGCTCGGCAATAATTCGTCCGTCGTTTACCATGTAAGCTTACTACCTGGATCATACGATAACTATCTCTTACTGATGTCCGTCGGAAACCTTTCAGGATGCCGTTCACACTAGGACACAATGTACAACCCCAGAATCTATTTGTGGAAGTAGTGCGCCATCCATGTTACCAGATGGTAGCAGTTCAGAGGCAACACCACTAGAGAGCAGTCTGAGCACATATATTATAGTGCTTGAGGCTCTACTAGAGGCAGAAAGAGATGGTGTGGCTGCCATGAATGAGGTAATCTTTATCTTGAGGCTGGAAATTACGGAATTAGCGGCACGCATTATGCAAGCAACCCAAGAATTGGAGGAAGTAAGAATGTTGCATTTGAAGATGGAGGAGGTCCTACTGTTTCTGCTATCTGAAGCCCAAGGTAATCCTGGTTCTTCTTTAGATACCAGTTGAAATTGTCATTAGATTATTGTACTTGCATGTTGTGTCATGTCTCTGAATGGATTATGTTGCAAGACCCCCTATGTTGTCCATGTGTTGTAATGATCCGAATTTTTTAGGCGAGGTAATCCTAAGTACTTGTATGATTGACATAAGGTGAACTGTTTTTCGTGTGAGCATATTGTATTGGATGAAATAACAGTTTGACTCAGAGTGTATCCAACCTACTGAATTCGAAGATCACGGCATTTCTAAATCATAATCATATATAAAGGTGGAATAAATCTTTGTTGTGGTTTTTAAGAAATAAATAACAAAACGTATACTTATCTGTGGATATTCGTAATAAAATACAAATTGGATTTGAATTTAGTTTGCCAGGTCCCAGGGCAAACGTGAATGCTAATTCTCCCAAATTTTGAACCAAGGGCTAAACACCCACTATAATTTGTGGGCTGCCCGAAGCAAGTGTTTGCGAGATGGAAATTACTGTCTACCCCTGACACTTGACATCCTTATCGACCGGATTTACACTGCTATCGATAGGGGTGGACTAATAACTTCAATCAGACGTGACACGACGGCCTCTGTGCCCATTCAGACACGGTGGGCGCCAAACGTGGACGGCAAAACACATTTGATTCAAGCTCGTCCGAAAGACATGTGTCTCTTCCCTCATTTCCCCAATCATACACGGTGGGCGGCAAAACAAACTCTCCTCGTCCGAAATCGATGTAGGCTAATATTTTAAATAGGGGCAGATGTGTAACTTCCATCAGACGTGACACAACCGCCCTACCTGTCAGCCCCGTTCATACACCGTGGGCGGCAAAGCACCCTCTCCTCGCCCGAAATAGTTACCGGCAAAAATTTGGGAGATGCGAGATTACCGTCCTATCCCCAACCGACGTGATGTCCGAAATTTTAAAAGGGGGATAAGTTCATAACTTTCACCCATTTCAGAGAACCGCGTCCCAAAGTTTGAGATCCCCCCTCCCCTCCATTTCCCCATTCATATATCGTCGGCGGCACGGCAACCTCCGCACTGCGGCCAGCCTCCTCCGTCCGCCACCCCATCCTCCACCATGCCGGAGCCGCTACCCCTACCCTGTCGTCCACTGCAAGAGATGGACGTCTCTCATCCACGACCCTAGACCAGGATCCTTTCATCGCCTCCTCTCGCTTCATCGGCGCCGTCGTCTAGCTTCCCGTTGCCACTCCTACGACCGCCTCATCCACGGCAACAGGATATATCCCCCGACCCGGCCGTCTGCCGTCTAAAGTCTTCTTCCCCGCCGCCGACAGCCATTGCACCCGCAACACCCTCAACGTATCAGCATAGGCCTACACGGCGTCGCAAGAGAGGTGGTACTCTTCCATATGTGCTTAAGTTATTGATCTCACCCGGAAAATAGATTGTAATTTGTTTACTGTACTTTTCTTATCCGTACCAAATCGTAGTGGCTAGTTGAAAGCAAACATTGGTTGCGAAGTAGCTTTGTCCGGTTTGCACCTTCAGATCCGCCATGGCACGGGCACTATACTCGTAAAGCTTATGGTTTCCCCCCTTTATATTCACTACCATCATCGTAGGTGCTTCGTGTCGTGCTAGCACTGCTCCTCAAGACCTCAACCCAAAGCTTACGTGTTGAAATACGAATCTGATATGATGCTCATATCACTAAAATAGAGAATGTTTAATTGGTCACCTAATGTTCCTATATTCGTTTCGAAAAGCATGTGCGCCACCCACTGGTCCAGCTAGTTCCACTTTTCTGATTTTCTCTTGATGCTTAGGGTTTTCCCCTTTTATCTACTCTACTATGATCTGAGTAGGCGCTTTCTGTCGTACTAGCATTACTCCACCCTTCAAGCTAAACAATACAACACTCAGAATTCAAAAGCTTAGTTATTCAAATATGATTGTGATATGATACTAATATTAGTTAACCGACACATTTAATTGGTTAGCTAAAGGTCCCACTTGAGTTTCCAAATGCATGTCGCGACATATAGAGAGTGATGAGGACATCAATACAATTGTTACACCCACAGCCCCTGCTGCTATACATACTGGACCAATTACTAGAGCTCGTGCACGCCAACTAAATTACCAGGTACTTTCGTTTCTTGGTAATGATTCTAATGTTCATGAGAATATGATGCTGCCTAAATTGGATACATTTGTTTTGCTTACAAATGAAGGGCCTAGCTTGGAGAAGGATGAACACTGGAGCAAGAACAAGCATGGAGATGATGGCATGCGCAAGGGGAACAAGAACGGAGTTACAAGTGATGATTTCAGGACTTTGAAGCCACCATAATGGATGCATGAAGCCTTGGACGAAATATACAAGATGCCACTTCATAAATTTCGTCCCGAGGCTATTTTAGGTGCTGCGTCACCTTATTATTGGGCCAGGCCCATGTAATTTCGAAATACATAAGTATAGGCTATTTTTAGAGTCCGTATGTGTGGGGAAACAACAGATAGGGTTGATTTCGGACCCCTCCACCAAGGGCCACGAAATTCCCCCCTCTTCCTCCATATATACAGCCCTTAGGGCATCGTTTAGACTTTGGGTTTTGTTTAGATTAAAAGTTCGCCATAGCTGCAACTTCGCGTACTTCGTTTGTGTTCAACGACCAGACAAAGGCGTCACAGAACCCCACCTTGATCAATAAAGCTTTCATCTTATATTCGCAATATCCAGATTGCAATGTCAGTTTCTTGCTTGTTCTTCGTTTGCTCGCAGGAAACAGACCCTCGTGGTCAGGTTGATCGTGCTCCGGCGTGGTCAATAACCTCTCGGAGTTGGTTTAGCGATTGCTAAGGCGTGACGTCCTCGCACGTTCATAGTCGGATCGTCAAAGTCGACTGCCACCAAAGCGATATCCATCATCTCATCGAAAGAAGGGACACCTTTGCCTCTATCAAGTGGTATCAGATTTCCAGGTTGCTCGGTGAGATTTTAC
Source organism: Triticum aestivum (assembly GCF_018294505.1). NCBI lineage: Eukaryota > Viridiplantae > Streptophyta > Magnoliopsida > Poales > Poaceae > Triticum > Triticum aestivum. The sequence continues at coordinate 218,034,038 of NC_057794.1, read as the reverse complement.
AGTTTTTCGTAGTTTAGATCGAGTCTGTTCTTCATACCTACAATCCACGAAAAAGCCAAAAAAAATTAGGGTTAGTTCATCATATCCGAACCAATCTGAGCCTTTGCATAATCTTTTTAGGGTTTTGCTTTGTTGGATTTGCGGTTGCATCGTCGTGTCTAGTTGCTGGTCTTAGCGTTAGTCTTTTAGAGTTTCGAGTTCTGGTCATAAGTTGTCACGCCGCCATCGCACCATCATCATCGCCCCTATCACCTACCACCACCGCTCCGAATCCGTATCCATATACCACCACCAATCCGTATCCATATACCACCACCGATCCATATCCATATATTACCACCGCTGCCATATACCACCACCGCTGCCATATACCACCACCATATATCCACCACCAATCCGAGTTCCTTGCATATTAGGTGTGTTTTCGAGATCCATCTAGTTTCCGATTCGTGTTTCCTTGCCGGAGTAGGTTTTGGAAAAAAAAAATTCGTAAACGCATTTTTCGAAAAAAATTCTGGCTATCCTATTTTTAGGTGTTTCTGAGTGTTTTGAGACAGGTGCCATTATAGGAAGTTTTTTTTGACCCGTTTCCAGTTTTTGGGTCCGGGCAGTCGAAAAAACGAAAAAAAAATTGGTCGAAAAAATTTCGTGCCCATCCTGTCAGTTTGACCTAGGAAGAGTTTTGAGACACTCGCCATTATAGTGATTTTTCGCAAAAAAAAGCAGCGCAAAAAAAGGAGCGCAAAAAAAAGAGCGAAAAAAAAGAGTTCCAGAGTGTGCTTTTCCCTTATTTACGTGCAGCGCCGTGATTTTGTTAGTGTTCTAGGCTCGCGTCTCTAGCACGGTCTAGCCTAGGACCAGCACAGTACCGTCGTTGAGTGTTTATTCAACTTTGCATCTCTGAATTGATTTTTGCTGACCCCTTTTGCTACCATATTATAAGCCTTCCCAGTTCCACATACATCTACGTCGTGCGTTTGACTCTCCCTGGTAATCGCTCTATCCAAGCCTTGAGAGTTTTGACTACAACGGTTGCCGATCACCACCTGCTGCTGGGTAAGAACTGGTAAGAATTTGAGATTTGCTTGACGGGTTTGTGATACACCACCACCACTTCTTAGTAGCCTGTAGGATCATATTCTTGTGTGTTTCTATTTGCTGCTAACCATGGTAGTATCACAAGCCGATGAGACTGATTAGGAGAACCTGACGAACAAACAGCTACATGATAAATTTCAGCAAATGATGGGTGGACAGGTGCAAGATGTGCTAAACAGATTTGACGAGGCCATGGAGAAGATAGATGGCATGGAGAAGACGTTCGAAACAAAGCTTGATAGCAAGTTTAATGAATTGCTCGCGCGTTTACCACCACCACCGCCGGCTGCACCTATTGCACCTCTACAACACCAACAACAACGCATCCTTCCGAATCAGTATGGACGAGCGAAGCGTGTTCCTGTTGAGGATGGCCAAACTACTGGTGCTGCTGTTCCTGTTATTGATGCTTCTTTGGCTCCTGCTACTGCTGCTACTGGTACCCAGGAGGATGATGAGTATGCGGACGATAATGAGGATGAGGTTGATCAAAATCAGAACTACGTGCACCCACCAGCACCACCACCAGCAGGTCGACCTCAGGTATATATTCGTAATGGTAGGCCTGCACCACCACCTCAGGTACGAGATGATGTCCATATTCCTAAACTAAAATTGAATATTCCACCATTTGAGGGTAGATATGTTCCTGATATATATCTTACTTGGGAGTTAGAAACTAAACAACGTTTTACATGTTTACAATATCCCGAGGAGAGACGGGTTGCTGCTGCTGTTTGTGCTTTCACTAGTTTTGCATGTGTATGGTGGTCTGAACATTGTAGATTATATCCTATTCCAACTACTTGGGCTGCTTTGAAAACTGCTATGCGTACGCGTTGGGTTCCACCATATTATCAACGTGAATTGCTTCAAAAATTGTAGCATTTAAGACAAGGGAAAAATTCGGTAGAAGAATATTATCAGGAATTACAAACTGGCATGATTAGATGTGGTATTGTTGAGGAGAATGAAGCTATGCTTGCACGTTTTCTGGGTGGATTAAATAGAGAGATTCAGACCATTCTAGACTATAAGGAGTATACTAATATCACTCGTTTATTCCATCTTGCTTGTAAAGCTGAACGTGAAGTGCAGGATCGACAAGCATTGGCGCGATCTAACTTTTCTGCAGGCCGACCTTCATCATGGACACCGCGTGCATCTTCTACTTCAACTGCACCAGCACCTCAATCAGGTGCCTCCTCCAGTTGTGATACAAGAAAACAGGCACAACCAATATTATCTGCCAAGAGCGCACCTACTGGGCCTGCACAGAGTTCTTCTTCTTCCATGGCATCAACATGGCACACAAGTGATATTATTTGTCGTCGTTGTAAGGGAGGAGGTCATTATGCGAGAGAATGCAAATCTCCGCGTTTGATGATTGCTACCGCGGATGGTGGATATGAGTCCGCTAGTGACTATGATGAGGAGACTTTGGCTCTTATTACACGTGAAGAACATGGTGGAGATGATTCTGATCATGAGACGCAATACATGGCTCCTGAAGACGCTGACAGGTATGAATGTTTAGTTGCTCAACGTGTTTTGAGTGTGCAGGTCACACAAGCTGAGCAAAATCAGAGGCACAATTTGTTCCATACTGATGAGGACATGACTACCTTGAATATGACCAAAAATATTGCATATATGCATATTTGTCAGGTGATTTCTAGTGCAAACTATTCAATAATCTATTTATGTTATCCAGAACAAAAATACTTCACACACTTTTGTGTTTTGTCTAATTGCAGGTGTATGGGACATTTGTACAATCCACATATGAAGATAAGGAAGAAAGAGATGTTTATTTGCTGTCCAAAAAGTTCTCTCACGTCACTTTTGGCCCAAGAGAAGATAGAGTCCAAGTCTCTCACGTTCTGGATTCAGATTCGGACGGCACAGACATACCTGACTCAAAACGCACACAAGTTTTTCATACGGACTCCGAATTGGGTGATTCTTTTTTTGTTGGAAACTAGATTTCGTGCACTTTCCAACCCAATTGGAATCACCTTCAAATTCGTCCGGAGCATTGAGTTGTGGACGAAACAATCTGATGCTGCAGCAGAATCCGAGTCAAACTACAAGTCCAAAGGTGTTACATCACCTCCACTTGGGCCCATTGGCCTTGTACGACCTAGATTTAGTTTTAGGCTGCCTTGAGACGTCCTCCCACCTCCTAGGCCGCCACCCCTTGCTCCTATATAAGTAGATCCATCTAGTAGCTTTTACTTGGGATTTGTTTAGTTAAAAGTTAGCCATTGCAACTTCGTGTACTTCGTTTGTGTCCAACGACCAGACCAAGACCGCTTCCGGATCCCCACCTTTATCAATACTTCATCTATATTCGCAATATTCAGATTGCTTTATCATATTCTTGCTTGTTCTTCGATTGCTTGCAGGAATAGACCTTCGTGGTCAGGTTGATTGTGCTTCGGCGTGGTCAATAACCTCTCGGAGTTGGTTTAGCGATTGCTAAGGCGCAACGTCGTGCACGTTTGTAGTCGGATCGTCAAAGTCATCTTCACCAAATCGATAGTTATCATCTCATCGAAAGATCGGGACTCCCCGCCTCTATCAAGTGGTATCAGTTTTCAGGTTGCTCGGTGAGAATTTGCAGTTTTTCTTAGATTAGATTTATTTTCTTACCTATTGTCCAAGAAAAAGCCACAAAAAAAAGTTAGATCTGTTCATCCTTTATCCAAGCCAGTCTGAGCCTTTGCAATTTTCTATTCCTTGCTTGCATAGTTGAATTATCGGTTGCATCGTCGTGTCAGTTGCTGGTCCTAGTGTCTAGTTCCTTTAGAGTTTCGAGTTCTGTTCACATTAGTCACGCCGCCGCTGCATCATTATCCCTTCCGCCGTCCACCATCCCATCTATTAATTTCCACCACGTGCTACGCACTGTTCATTGTCATAATCATAGTTGAGGTCATTCACATCTTCGCCTGATCCAATCTGCATCTTATCTAGTTTGTCTTGGCAAGAGGGAGAAAAAAAGAGAGAAAAAAAAAGAGAAAAAAGGAAAGAAAAAAAAAGAAACAGAGAGAGAAGAAAAAGAAAAAAAGCGTGAGAAAAAAACGAGAGAAGAAAAAAAATCGGATCTATCTAGAATCAATCTCGTACTTGAATTCGGATTGGAATCTGTTTTGCGCACTGTTCAGTAAAACAGGTGTATCTTCCTCATACGAAGTCCGTTTTGGCTCCGTGAGTACTCAAATTAAAGCTAGCGACGAGCCGCATCTAAATAGTTGCAGAAGCAAGTTCAATATTTGACACCTCAAAATCAGCTTCTAAATAGGTCTTTTTTCCCTCTGAAGTTTGTGAACACAGCTTGTTCCAATTTTTCAGGCCAGTTTTAAAATTCTTTGACTCCTCATATCAACTCGGAATTGAGTGATTCTTTTTGCATTGGAAAGCTTGAGTTAGTAGCATTCTTTAAAAGAATTTATCATAAAATTGGCTCAAACTTTTCAAGAGGAAAGTTGGAGAGAGAGTTGTTGTATGTCCTGCTTGGCAGTTGTTTTTCATCATTACCTTCACTGCCGTTGTGATCTTCACTTATATCTTGCTCTCAAGAGCTACTTAGTATCCTTCATTGATGCTAGTTGTGCTACGCCGTGACCTCATTAGTGTTCTAGGCTCGCGTCTCTAGTCCGGTCTAGCCTAGGACCAGCACAGTACCGTCGTTGAGCGTTTATTCAACATTGCATCTTTGAATTGATTATTGCTAATCTTTTGCTACCATATATAGCCAACCCAGCTCCACATATTTCTACACCGTGTGTACGTACGCTCCCCTGGCAATCGCTTTACTCAATATTCGGAGTTACTTGACACCGCTGGTTGCCGATCACCGCCTGCTGCATGGTAAGAACTTGTAAGACATTGATATTTGCTTTACTGTGAGCGTTTTACCACCACATCCTAGTAGTTATAGGAACATTATTTTTGGGTTTTGTTTCTTGTTCTACTAATCATGACAGGATCCAGAGTTAATTCATGGGCTTTGTCGGTCGCGGGAGACGTGCCACCACCTTTGCAAATACCACAACCGTCACGAGAGGTGCACAAACATCCGAATGCACATGATCAGGTTAATGTATCTATACCACCATTTAATGGCCGTTTTAAACCTGCTTTATATATTGAATGGGAGTTCGACATAAAAAATATATTTGCTTCCCATAATTTCGATGAACATAAAAAGGTTAAGGTTGCGGTTGGTTCTTTCACTGGTTATGCTTTGGTTTGGTGGAGTGAATATTGTCGGTTACACCCTGATTATATACCTACTACTTGGGATGATTTGAAACTTGCCATGCGACATACTTTCGTCCCTGCTTATTATACTCGTGACATGATTAAGAAGTTGCAACACTTAAAACAAGGTAGTGAAACTGTAACAAAATATTATGATGATTTACAAACTACCTTGTTGCATTCCTCTTTAGAAGAAAGTGAAGATGATTTTATGGATCAATTTTGGGGAGGATTAAACCGTGATATTCAAGAGATACTAATTCATGAAGAGTGTTATCCTATGGACCATTTGTTTCATCTTGCTTGCAAAGCTGAACAGGAAATAAAACGACGTGTTGGCCACGAGGAGAACAAGCGCACGGTGCACATTCCAAGAGTTGATATGATTGTTCCTTCAACTACTAGGCATACTATGACAACCACATCCGTTGTTGTCAGGACTACATCACCTCCACCATGTGACACATCGCCCCCGAGAGTGGCTACATCATCTGAGTTGATCATAAGAGGTAATGACAAAGGTACTGATCTTCCATCTCTACATGAGAATGATGAATGCCTTGTCAATTTGAATGCACCATCTGATGAGCTACCCACTACTTTGATCACACCACCTATTTTAGAGGACTACGTTGATAATTTGACTTTGCCATGTGATCAAACAACTGAAATACCAACAATTTTGAGTGCACCCATTGAATTAACTATTGATTCAAAAGAACCAATGTTTAATCATTTTGATATGACCTCTAATCTTGGTGATGATTCTGTGTTGAATGACTTATTGCATGTTTGCTTATTTAAGCATGTTGTAGCATGTAAATTTGATGCAAGTAAGGTTTATTCACCAATGTTGGGATGGTTTAATGATGAACATTGTCAATCTTTTGAAATGAATAAGAGCTTCACTTATATGTGCAAACTGAGTTGCAATATTTTCATGCCTTCTACTTCTTGTGCTAATTTTTTGGCTTTAGATTTTATGAACTATGCAAGTTACTCACCTATTCATGTGTCATATATGCAAAAATCAAGGGAAGTAAAAATGGATGACATATACATATACAACATGTACACCTTGTCTCTTTTGTTAGCCACATTTCAGATTAAGCAACGCCGAGGACGGCTTTATTTTCAAGAAGGGGAGGATGATGAGGACATGACTACCTTGGATATGACCAAAAATATTGCATATATGCATATTTGTCAGGTGATTTCTAGTGCAAACTATTCAATAATCTATTTATGTTATCTAGAACAAAAATACTTCACACACTTTTGTGTTTTGTCTAATTGCAGGTGTATGGGACATTTGTACAATCCACATATGAAGATAAGGAAGAAAGAGATGTTTATTTGCTGTCCAAAAAGTTCTCTCACGTCACTTTTGGCCCAAGAGAAGATAGAGTCCAAGTCTCTCACGTTCTGGATTCAGATTCGGACTGCACAGACACACCTGACTCAAAACGCACACAAGTTTTTCATACAGACTCCGAATTGGGTGATTCTTTTTTTGTTGGAAACTAGATTTCGGGCACTTTCCAACCCAATTGGAATCACCTTCAAATTCGTCCGGAGCGTTTAGTTGTGGACGAAACAATCTGATGCTGCAGCAGAATCCGAGTCAAACTACAAGTCCAAAGGTGTTACATCACCTCCACTTGGGCCCATTGGCCTTGTACGACCTAGATTTAGTTTTAGGCTGCCTTGGGACGTCCTCCCACCTCCTTGGTCTCCACCCCCTGCTCCTATATAAGTAGATTCATCTAATAGCTTTTCCTTGGGATTTGTTTAGTTAAAAGTTAGCCATTGCAACTTCGTGTACTTCGTTTGTGTCCAACGACCAGACCAAGACCGCTTACGGATCCCCACCATTATCAATACCTCATATATATTTGCAATATTCAGATTGCTTTATCATATTCTTGCTCGTTCTTCGATTGCTTGCAGGAATAGACCTTCGTGGTCAGGCTGACCGTGCTTCCGGCATCATCAGTAACCTCAGGAGATTGGTTTAGCGATTGCTAAGGCGCAACGTCGTGCATGTTTGTAGTCGGATCGTCAAAGTCGTCTCCACCAAATCGATAGTTATCATCTCATCGAAAGATCGGGACACCCCGCCTCTATCACAACCACATCCGTTGTTGTCAGGACTACATCTCCTCCACCATGTGACCCATCGCCCCCGAGAGTGGCTACATCATCTGAGTTGATCATAAGAGGTAATGACAAAGGTACTGATCTTCCATCTCTACATGAGAATGATGAATGCCTTGTCAATTTGAATGCACCATCTGATGAGCTACCCACTACTTTGATCACACCACCTATTTTAGAGGACTACGTTGATAATTTGACTTTGCCATGTGATCAAACAACTGAAATACCAACAATTTTGAGTGCACCCATTGAATTAACTATTGATGCAAAAGAACCAATGTTTAATCATTTTGATATGACCTCTAATCTTGGTGATGATTCTGTGTTGAATGACTTATTGCATGTTTGCTTATTTAAGCATGTTGTAGCATGTAAATTTGATGCAAGTAAGGTTTATTCACCAATGTTGGGATGGTTTAATGATGAACATTGTCAATCTTTTGAAATGAATAAGAGTTTCACTTATATGTGCAAACTGAGTTGCAATGTTTTCATGCCTCCTACTTCTTGTGCTAATTTTTTGGCTTTAGATTTTATGAACTATGCAAGTTACTCATCTATTCATGTGTCATATATGCAAAAATCAAGGGAAGTAAAAATGGATGACATATACATATACAACATGTACACCTTGTCTCTTTTGTTAGCCACATTTCAGATTAAGCAACGCCGAGGACGGCTTTATTTTCAAGAAGGGGAGGATGATGAGGACATGACTACCTTGGATATGACCAAAAATATTGCATATATGCATATTTGTCAGGTGATTTCTAGTGCAAACTATTCAATAATCTATTTATGTTATCCAGAACAAAAATACTTCCCACACTTTTGTGTTTTGTCTAATTGCAGGTGTATGGGACATTTGTACAATCCACATATGAAGATAAGGAAGAAAGAGATGTTTATTTGCTGTCCAAAAAGTTCTCTCACGTCACTTTTGGCCCAAGAGAAGATAGAGTCCAAGTCTCTCACGTTCTGGATTCAGATTCGGACGGCACAGACATACCTGACTCAAAACGCACACAAGTTTTTCATACGGACTCCGAATTGGGTGATTCTTTTTTTGTTGGAAACTAGATTTCGTGCACTTTCCAACCCAATTGGAATCACCTTCAAATTCGTCCGGAGCATTGAGTTGTGGACGAAACAATCTGATGCTGCAGCAGAATCCGAGTCAAACTACAAGTCCAAAGGTGTTACATCACCTCCACTTGGGCCCATTGGCCTTGTACGACCTAGATTTAGTTTTAGGCTGCCTTGAGACGTCCTCCCACCTCCTAGGCCGCCACCCCTTGCTCCTATATAAGTAGATCCATCTAGTAGCTTTTACTTGGGATTTGTTTAGTTAAAAGTTAGCCATTGCAACTTCGTGTACTTCGTTTGTGTCCAACGACCAGACCAAGACCGCTTCCGGATCCCCACCTTTATCAATACTTCATCTATATTCGCAATATTCAGATTGCTTTATCATATTCTTGCTTGTTCTTCGATTGCTTGCAGGAATAGACCTTCGTGGTCAGGTTGATTGTGCTTCGGCGTGGTCAATAACCTCTCGGAGTTGGTTTAGCGATTGCTAAGGCGCAACGTCGTGCACGTTTGTAGTCGGATCGTCAAAGTCATCTTCACCAAATTGATAGTTATCATCTCATCGAAAGATCGGGACACCCCGCATCTATCACATACCAAGGGAGTTGTGAAGGAACGTTCTGTGCGCGTCATAATAGACGGAGGGAGCTGCAACAACTTAGCTAGCATGGAGATGGTGGAGAAGCTTTCTCTCACCACAAGACCACATCCACATCCTTACTACATCCAATGGTTCAACAACAGCGGCAAGGTTAAGGTAACACGTACTGTTCGTGTGCATTTTAGTATCTCTACATATGCTGATTATGTTGATTGTGATGTGGTACCTATGCAAGCATGTTCCTTATTACTTGGTAGACCATGGCAATTTGATAAAAACTCTGTACACCATGGTAGAAACAATCACTATACTCTTGTTCATAAGGATAAAAATATTACTTCGCTTCCTATGACTCCTAATTCCATTTTGAAAGATGATATTAATAGAGCTAATAAAGCAAAATAGGAGAAGAATAAGAGTGAAAATCAGATTGTGGCAAAAGAATTTGAGCAACAAATGAAGCCTAATAATAAACCATCTAGTGTTGCTTCTGAAATTAAATTGAAAAGTGCATGTTTATTTGCCACCAAATCTGATATTGATGAGCTAGATTTCAGCAAATCTGTTTGCTATGCTTTTGTGTGCAAAGAGGCATTATTTTCATTCGAGGACGTGCCTTCCTCTTTGCCTCCTGCTGTCACTAACATTTTGCAGGAGTTCGCTGAAGTCTTTCCACAAGACGTGCCACCGGGATTACCGCCTATTCGAGGGATTGAGCATCAGATTGACTTAATTCCCGGTGCTTCACTGCCAAACCGTGCACCATACCGTACCAATCCAGAGGAGACGAAGGAGATTATGCGTCAAGTACAAGAGCTTCTCGACAAAGGTTATATACGCGAATCCCTTAGTCCTTGTGTTGTTCCTATTATTCTAGTGCCGAAAAAGGATGGTACATCACGTATGTGTGTTGATTGTAGAGGCATTAATAATATTACTATTCGTTATCGTCATCCTATTCCTAGGCTCGATGATATGCTTGATGAATTGAGTGGCTCTACAATATTCTCCAAAGTTGATTTGCGTAGTGGATACCATCAAATTCGTATGAAATTGGGAGATGAATGGAAAACAACATTTAAAACTAAGTTTGGATTATATGAGTGGTTAGTCATGCCTTTTGGGTTAAGTAATGCACCTAGTACTTTCATGAGATTAATGAACGAAGTTTTACGTGCTTTCATTGGACGATTTGTGGTAGTTTACTTAGATGACATATTGATTTATAGCAGATCTTTGGAAGAACATTTGGAACATTTACGTGCTGTTTTTATTGCTCTACGTGATGCACGTTTGTTTGGTAACCTTGGGAAGTGCACCTTTTGCACCGACCGAGTATCTTTTCTTGGCTATGTTGTTACTCCACAGGGAATTGAAGTTGATAAATCCAAGATTGAAGCTATTGAGAGTTGGCCGCAGCCCAAAACGGTCACACAAGTGAGGAGTTTTCTTGGCCTCGCTGGATTCTATAGGCGTTTTGTGAGAGATTTCAGCACCATTGCAGCACCTCTCAATGAGCTTACAAAGAAAGATGTGCCTTTTCTTTGGGGTACCGCACAAGAAGAAGCCTTCTCGGTATTGAAAGATAAGTTGACACATGCTCCTTTACTCCAACTTCCTGATTTTAATAAGACTTTTGAGCTTGAATGTGATGCTAGTGGAACTGGATTAGGCGGTGTGTTATTACAAGATGGCAAACCTGTTGCATACTTTTCTGAAAAATTGAGTGGGCCTAGTCTGAATTATTCTACTTATGATAAAGAATTATATGCTCTTGTTCGGACTTTAGAAACATGGCAACATTATTTATGGCCCAAAGAATTTGTTATACATTCTGATCATGAATCTTTGAAACATATTAAAAGTCAAGCTAAACTGAATCATAGACATGCTAAATGGGTTGAATTCATTGAGACTTTTCCTTATGTCATTAAACACAAGAAGGGAAAAGAAAATGTTATTGCTGATGCATTGTCTCGCCGCTATACTATGCTTTCACAACTTGACTTCAAAATATTTGGTTTGGGGACCATCAAAGATCAATATGTGCATGATGCTGATTTTAAAGATGTAATGCAGAATTGTAAAGAAGGAAGAATGTGGAACAAGTTCGTCGTTAATGATGGATTTGTGTTTCGTGCTAACAAGCTATGCATTCCAGCTAGCTCCGTTCGTCTTTTGTTGTTGCAGGAGGCGCATGGAGGAGGATTAATGGGACACTTTGGCGTGAAGAAGACAGAGGACGTACTTGCTACACATTTCTTTTGGCCAAAGATGAGACGGGATGTTGAGCGTTTTATTGCTCGCTGCACTTCATGTCAAAAAGCTAAGTCACGACTCAATCCTCATGGTTTGTATATGCCTTTGCCTGTACCTAGTGTTCCTTGGGAGGATATATCTATGGACTTTGTTTTAGGTTTACCTCGAACAAAGAAGGGGAGGGATAGCATATTTGTTGTCATGGATAGATTCTAGAAAATGGCACACTTTATACCATGTCATAAAAGCGATGATACTGTTAGTGTTGCTGATTTGTTCTTTCGTGAAATTATTCGCTTGCATGGTGTGCCAAATACTATTGTTTCAGATCGTGATACCAAATTTCTTAGCCACTTTTGGAGATGTTTATGGGCTAAGTTGGGGACTAAACTGCTTTTTAGTACTACTTGTCACCCCCAAACTGATGGGCAAACTGAAGTAGTCAATAGAATGTTGTCTACTATGCTTAGGGCTGTTTTGAAGAATAATAAGAAAATGTGGGAGGAATGCTTGCCTCATATTGAATTTGCTTATAATCGTTCATTGCATTCTACTACTAAGATGTGCCCTTTTGAAGTTGTGTATGGTTTCCTACCTCGTGCACCTATTGATTTGTTGGCTCTTCCATCTTCGGAGAAGGTTAATTTTGATGCTAAACAACGTGCTGAATTTATTTTAAAAATGCATGAGTTAACTAAGGAAAATATTGAGCGTATGAATGCTAAATATAAACTTGCTGGAGATAAGGGTAGAAAACAAGTTGTGTTTGCACCTGGAGATCTTGTTTGGTTACATTTGCGTAAGGATAGATTTCCTGATTTGCGCAAATCAAAGTTAATGCCACGTGCTGATGGTCCCTTTAAGGTGTTAGAGAAAATAAATGATAATGCATATAAACTTGAGCTGCCTGCAGATTTTGGGGTTAGTCCCACTTTTAACATTGCAGATTTGAAGCCTTATTTGGGTGAGGAAGATGAACTTCCATCGAGGACGACTTCATTTCAAGAAGGGGAGGATGATGAGGACATCAATACGATTGTTACACCCACAGCCCCTGCTGCTATACATACTGGACCAATTACTAGAGCTCGTGCACGCCAACTAAATTACCAGGTACTTTCGTTTCTTGGTAATGATTCTAATGTTCATGAGAATATGATGCTGCCTAAATTGGATACATTTGTTTTGCTTACAAATGAAGGGCCTAGCTTGGAGAAGGATGAACATTGGAGCAAGAACAAGCATGGAGATGATGGCATGCGCAAGGGGAACAAGAACGGAGTTACAAGTGATGATTTCAGGACTTTGAAGCCACCATAATGGGTGCATGAAGCCTTGGACGAAATATACAAGATGCCACTTCATAAATTTCGTCCCGAGGCTATTTTAGGTGCTGCGTCACCTTATTATTGGGCCAGGCCCATGTAATTTCGAAATACATAAGTATAGGCTATTTTTAGAGTCCGTATGTGTGGGGAAACAAGAGATAGGGTTGATTTCGGACCCCTCCACCAAGGGCCACAAAATTCCCCCCTCTTCCTCCATATATATAGCCCTTAGGGCATCGTTAGACTTTTGGTTTTGTTTAGATTAAAAGTTCGCCATAGCTGCAACTTCGCGTACTTCGTTTGTGTTCAACGACCAGACAAAGGCGTCACAGAACCCCACCTTGATCAATAAAGCTTTCATCTTATATTCGCAATATCCAGATTGCAATCTCAGTTTCTTGCTTGTTCTTCGTTTGCTCGCAGGAAACAGACCCTCATGGTCAGGTTGATCGTGCTCCGGCATGGTCAATAACCTCTCAGAGTTGGTTTAGCGATTGCTAAGGCGTGACGTCCTCGCACGTTCGTAGTCGGATCATCAAAGTCGACTGCCACCAAAGCGATATCCATCATCTCATCGAAAGATGGGACACCTTTGCCTTTATCAGAGAGACAACATAATTGCATTTCTTTATCACTTGTTGACCGTACTTTCTTGTCCATACCAAATCTTAGTTGTTATTTGAAAGCAAACACCGGTTGCTAACTACCCTTTGCGTGGTTTGCAACTTCAGATCTGCCATCCCACTGCCGCGGTCAACACTGTACTCATCATGCTTATGTTTTCCCCATTTTATGATGACCACAATCAGCCTACGTGGTTCGTGTCGTAATAGCACTGCTCCAACCATCGAGCTAAACAAGCTTAGTTGTACAAATTCATATATGATATTATTGTTGATATTAGTAAAACTGAGAGATGTTTAATTGGTTAGCTAAATGTTCCTACTTTAGTTTCGAAATGCATGTGAGCCACATATGGAGAGACCGGAAAGAATAGTATTTCTCTGTGCGCTCTGGTTCATCATGGGTGGCCAACCGACATTGTATTGAAAGACTTGTAATATCTTCAATCTGCTTGCTCTTCTGCTCTTCTTTAAGATGATACTCTTCTCTTGCGGTCGACTGGTCAGGTCGAGTTGTTCTCCCTTAGTATATTTTGAATCTGTCAGGTCAGGTCAACTTGTTCTTCTATACTATATGTTGAAGCTATCATCTGCGAAGTCTCATCACTTCTGGAGCTCTCATATTTTGAGTAGTAGGCCACATTATATTAATGCACACAACAAATTACAACATGCATGGCATCTTTTAAAAGAATTGCAGAGATAGCACAAAGGGGTTTACAGGGAGGCAGTATTGGATTAGAATCACTTCTGCATTACAAAGAAAATCTCACTTGTTTTTATGTTTTCATGCATGTCAGATATTGAACATTATCAAAATGAATATGAGAACGGGCGCACAAGAGGAAAATTGCGGAACGATCCACTGGCTAAAAAGCTTGGCATGGTGGAGGATGGCCTATCTTATTCACCCATCAAGGTGCTTGCTCTAACTCTGCAAAGTTGTATTGGTCGTGCATATTTTGCATCTGACCTCTTGCATTACTTCTACTTTGTTACACCATCTGCTTAGTTTAAGCATCATATATGAGTATATGCCATACCTATCCATTTTCTGTACCTATTCCATGTGTTGTCACACTATGTTTTTCCAGTCAAATGTTGTTCTTTCGTAATAGATGTCCAAAAGGAAGAGGGTGAGTGCAGATCCTCAAGGAGTACAAACTAGGTATTTGGAAAAGGTAGTGATACCTGTTAAATCAGATAGATCAACAGCCACAGAAAACACAAGCCCAACTGTACCACACTTTACCCCTACTCCAGTGGCCAAACCCCTATTAGAACTGCTGGGAGCCCAGCGTCAGGTACTGTCTATGATATCAATTCAAAATTTGAACTCCTAAATTTCTGCTTGTGCCTTACCTTCTCTCTTGTATGAAAACTAATTTCAGATGAATCTCCTTTCTCAAAGGATCATACGATCTCAAAACAATAATGGGCTCTACATTGCTCTTGTCAGTACCTCTCTCCCTTTTGCCTTGTAACGCTGTACTTAATTAATTGCTATTTGATTATGTATCATCAGTCTGCACCTAAGCTTCATTATCCTCTGTTTCTTCCAATATTATTTGATCTATATTTACTCTTTGCAAAATGTAGAATAATGGCAACGCTTATAAAGAATTTTCTTTGGGGAATTAATTGAATTATCCTTCCATCAACATAGAGAAGGGCTTTGTCTTGCCCGTGTTAACATGTAATGTAAGTTCATCGTTCTCAAGCCTTCAAACTTTGTTCTAGTATAGATTTGGATAGGCATCATTTCCTCCACTGTTGTTTGCTTTGCTGTTTACATCTGATTGGATGTTTGCAACAACTACCAGTTTCAAATTGTAGTTGTAAGAACATGTTCCTTATGCAGAACAGATCCATTTATTTGCTTATATAATTGTGAAACCTGTTACATGTCTCCTCATTTCTCTTTCAGACTCGTATCTCTTACTCCAGGCAGAACTTTAGGGAAGATAGTGAGCCAAACCATCTTGAGGACAGCGAGATGACCCCAAGGTCCTGTGTTGATGAAGATAGTGATTTGAAGCTACTCACCAGCAGGTGTGAGACAACCTCTGTGCAGTCGCTGCCTCAATCAGTTCGACTTCTTCAGTCTCAACTTAAAGCGGAAAGACTTGCTTCAGCTCAGCTCTGACTTGAAGTCAAAGATGCAATGAAGATGTCAGAGGACTGCCGTGCGCACCATCATACCTTAAATCTAGTGTTGATGCATCTATTGTTGACACAAATGAGGTCTACTCAGCTTCTTCAGCTGTTTGGAGGGCCCGACCTAGCCAGGCCTAGTGCCTTCTGAAGTGCTCTCAGTTTTGTATATTCTTTTGTCGGCGCGTTTATTTGCACTGGTGGCGAACTTTGATGCCCAGTGGATGTAATATGTGTGATAGTCGTGATAGCCTAGCGTAAGTTGCTTGCTTATTTATTTCCTTGTTGTCTTGTTTATTTGTTTGCTTGTAGTCATTGCAGTTCTTTTTCCGCGGTTTGCTAGTGGCTGCAATAACCTATTTTTTAAAACTAGGCCACAATAACCATGGGCTAATATTTACTGTAGTGACACTGGGCCTCCTACGGGCCGTAGAAACAATGGGCCTTCTACGGGCCATAGAAACAATGGGCCTTCTATGGGCCGTAGAAACAATGGGCCTTCTACGGGCCGTAGAAACAATGGGCCTTCTACGGGTCGTATCATCAATGGGCCTTATACGGGCAGTATGATCGGTTGGACAAACATGGGCCAATAACAGGCCACATTATGGCCGTAAACGGGCTAGAGTTGGAATCGTCCGTTCATGGGCCGACCATAATGGGCCATCGTTAATAGGCCGTATTTGATGATGCTATGAAAACGGCCCAACGTATTAACGGACCACAAATGGGCTGACTGTAACCACGGGCTGAATTTGGCCCACAAGCAGAAAATGACAGTAACGGGCCATAAGTAAACGAATGCCGGAAATGAGCCCAAGAATAAATGGGCTCTGAGAAGGCCGAAAGATAACATGGGCTGGAAACGGCCCAACGGAATAACGGGCCGTTAATGGGTATAAAGTGACACACTTTTCATTATGGGCCAGTTTCACCACGGGCCGTTAATGTGTGTAAAGTGATACACTATTCATTACGGGCCAATTTCACCACGGGCCGTTAATAGGCCAAGAGTTACATAGGGCCTCATATGGGCCGAAAGACGTCATGGGCCATGCATGGGCCAGAAATGAAAACGGGCTGCAATCATATTGGGTGGCCTAGATGACGCTACTGGGCCTAATTCGGATAGGGCGTAACGGGCCTTGGGTTAGCGGGCTGTAAATGGGCTATATGCGAACATGCCGTTAACATGATTTACCTGGGCCGGCCCGCCACCTTTTGATCAAGTCAAACGGGCCGGCCTTTTCACAGAAATGGGCCTCTGTTGGGCCGTGCCACGTGTCGACGTATCATAGGCGCCTTCTGTCCAATGAATGGATGACATCTGTCCCAACGATGAGCCGAACATGTTTCCTCTAGCCAATGATGATTTTACACGTGGAAAATCCCCATTGGTCGGGGCTGTTAATAGGTTATCGGATCCAAAACCCGACCCGATAGCTTAACGGCGTTCCGTTACAGTGGATGCCACGTGTCGGTCACCCTTGACGAAAGCACTTCTGTGACGCGAGATTTATCGTCATGGAAGTGGACACTTCCGTGATGATAAATTTGGTAATGTCATGGAACACTTCTACGACAGCATAGATATGACTATCTTGATTCTGTCATAAAATCGTCATGGATGTACATGCATGACAGAAAATGCGACCTACTATGACAAACATGTATCATCGCGAAAGTGTATTTTTTGTAGCGTTGCATTTGTCGTTGTAGATCGAAGTTTGACGCTTTGGTGATGTAGTTGTTCACGCCGTCGTTGTTGTCGAAGATCGAAGATGAAATGCCTTGCCTATCCATCACAATACTCGAGCAAATATGAGTGGAGAAAGGAGAAGAACTATACCAAATGTACCTTGACCTATGTTGAAGATGGATCAATGATCACTCAATGATGTAACAAGGAAATAGCACAATTGGTACCAATTCTTGTTGGTTTCTCACACCTACACAAATAAGGCTTATGGTGGAGCTCGGTGAGGATAGTGGCACAAAAATTTGATGCAAAATGTTAGCAAGAGTCAATAATGTTGAAAGAGATTCACAAATTCGCAAGTGAAACAAGTAGACCAATAGCAATATGTGGCACACGGAAACACACACACGGATAGATAAATGGGGTCGTGAAACCAAGGAATGAACTCAAAATGTGGAATCCATGGAAAATGCTCTTGTGGCACAACTCTAGAGAGACGCTAGCACGATTGCTCAATAGGCGGATATGACACTTGTGCACAACCTATATGAGTCAAAAATGCAACGACTTCTATCCCAAGTATGCTATGTATATGATGTTCCGGTGGTATGATCCAAGATGATAGGATATGACAATCTTATGCAATGTGGTATGATGCTATGGCACTTGCTTACAAGCTCTTTGTTCACTCTTTTTCTTTGCTTAAAAGCTTATTCTTTTCTTATATGGCCACAATGCGAAATGCACAAACCAAGATAGCAATTGGGTATATATGGGAACAATCTTGTGACACAAGGGATGATATGATACCAATATGATATGGTATGTATGCAATGTATGGTGTAGATCACTAATGTGCACAAGTAACATTGCCGGCAATACTCAAATGGCTAGTCTCGATAGGCAAGTGATGCAAAATGGACTAGGGGTTATCAATTCAATGGCAAGGGAATATACAATGGA
Organism: Triticum aestivum; assembly: GCF_018294505.1. Lineage (NCBI taxonomy): Eukaryota > Viridiplantae > Streptophyta > Magnoliopsida > Poales > Poaceae > Triticum > Triticum aestivum. Next base: position 218,015,795 of record NC_057794.1, on the reverse strand, counting down.
GGGATACCATGATACCAAGATGATATGGAGGTTACCGTCGAGGGTTTCTCGTTTGTAAGCCACAGACGGATGATGGTGAAGTGGTCAATGTCGATGACGACCTCGTGGCGATGATGAGTGGCGGTGATCTTGATGGAGATACCAAGATGATGGAGACCACTTCAGTTCTTTTTCCGCGGTTTGCTAGTGGCTGCAATAACCTATTTTTTAAAACTAGGCCACAATAACCATGGGCTAATATTTACTGTAGTGACACTGGGCCTCCTACGGGCCGTAGAAACAATGGGCCTTCTACGGGCCATAGAAACAATGGGCCTTCTATGGGCCGTAGAAACAATGGGCCTTCTACGGGCCGTAGAAACAATGGGCCTTCTACGGGTCGTATCATCAATGGGCCTTATACGGGCAGTATGATCGGTTGGACAAACATGGGCCAATAACAGGCCACATTATGGCCGTAAACGGGCTAGAGTTGGAATCGTCCGTTCATGGGCCGACCATAACGGGCCATCGTTAATAGGCCGTATTTGATGACGCTATGAAAACGGCCCAACGTATTAACGGACCACAAATGGGCTGACTGTAACCACGGGCTGAATTTGGCCCACAAGCAGAAAATGACAGTAACGGGCCATAAGTAAACGAATGCCGGAAATGAGCCCAAGAATAAATGGGCTCTGAGAAGGCCGAAAGATAACATGGGCTGGAAACGGCCCAACGGAATAACGGGCCGTTAATGGGTATAAAGTGACACACTTTTCATTATGGGCCAGTTTCACCACGGGCCGTTAATGTGTGTAAAGTGATACACTATTCATTACGGGCCAATTTCACCACGGGCCGTTAATAGGCCAAGAGTTACATAGGGCCTCATATGGGCCGAAAGACGTCATGGGCCATGCATGGGCCAGAAGTGAAAACGGGCTGCAATCATATTGGGTGGCCCAGATGACGCTACTGGGCCTAATTCGGATAGGGCGTAACGGGCCTTGGGTTAGCGGGCTGTAAATGGGCTATATGCGAACATGTCGTTAACATGATTTACCTGGGCCGGCCTGCCACCTTTTGATCAAGTCAAACGGGCCGGCCTTTTCACAGAAATGGGCCTCTGTTGGGCCGTGCCACGTGTCGACGTATCATAGGCGCCTTCTGTCCAATGAATGGATGACATCTGTCCCAACGATGAGCCGAACATGTTTCCTCTAGCCAATGATGATTTTACACGTGGAAAATCCCCATTGGTCGGGGCTGTTAATAGGTTATCGGATCCAAAACCCGACCCGATAGCTTAATGGCGTTCCGTTACAGTGGATGCCACGTGTCGGTCACCCTTGACGAAAGCACTTCTGTGACGCGAGATTTATCGTCATGGAAGTGGACACTTCCGTGATGATAATTTTGGTAATGTCATGGAACAATTCTACGACAGCACAGATATGACTATCTTGATTCTGTCATAAAATCGTCATGGATGTACATGCATGACAGAAAATGCGACCTACTATGACAAACATGTATCATCGCGAAAGTGTATTTTTTGTAGCGTTGCATTTGTCGTTGTAGATCGAAGTTTGACGCTTTGGTGATGTAGTTGTTCACGCCGTCGTTGTTGTCGAAGATCGGAGATGAAATGCCTTGCCTATCCATCACAATACTCGAGCAAATATGAGTGGAGAAAGGAGAAGAACTATACCAAATGTACCTTGACCTATGTTGAAGATGGATCAATGATCACTCAATGATGTAACAAGGAAATAGCACAATTGGTACCAATTCTTGTTGGTTTCTCACACCTACACAAATAAGGCTTATGGTGGAGCTCGGTGAGGATAGTGGCACAAAAATTTGATGCAAAATGTTAGCAAGAGTCAATAATGTTGAAAGAGATTCACAAATTCGCAAGTGAAACAAGTAGACCAATAGCAATATGTGGCACACGGAAACACACACACGGATAGATAAATGGGGTCGTGAAACCAAGGAATGAACTCAAAATGTGGAATCCATGGAAAATGCTCTTGTGGCACAACTCTAGAGAGACGCTAGCACGATTGCTCAATAGGCGGATACGACACTTGTGCACAACCTATATGAGTCAAAAATGCAACGACTTCTATCCCAAGTATGCTATGTATATGATGTTCCGGTGGTATGATCCAAGATGATAGGATATGACAATCTTATGCAATGTGGTATGATGCTATGGCACTTGCTTACAAGCTCTTTGTTCACTCTTTTTCTTTGCTTAAAAGCTTATTCTTTTCTTATATGGCCACAATGCGAAATGCACAAACCAAGATAGCAATTGGGTATATATGGGAACAATCTTGTGACACAAGGGATGATATGATACCAATATGATATGGTATGTATGCAATGTATGGTGTAGATCACTAATGTGCACAAGTAACATTGCCGGCAATACTCAAATGGCTAGTCTCGATAGGCAAGTGATGCAAAATGGACTAGGGGTTATCAATTCAATGGCAAGGGAATATACAATGGAGGGATACCATGATACCAAGATGATATGGAGGTTACCGTCGAGGGTTTCTCGTTTGTAAGCCACAGACGGATGATGGTGAAGTGGTCAATGTCGATGACGACCTCGTGGCGATGATGAGTGGCGGTGATCTTGATGGAGATACCAAGATGATGGAGATTTGTCCCTAAGTAGTCGAAACACCTTAGTAAACGGAAAAACCGCAAACTCAAAATCTCAAATGTCAAATGGTGGTAGCGGGAAAGCGGTGGTGGTTTTGTGGAAGCTCAATGGGATTGTGGAATGGCAATGATGGGTTTTGCGAGTAGGCAATGCGGAAATGGAGGGTAAGGCGGCGGACTATACACGGTGTCGGAGTTGGAAGCACGGTCCCAAGTAGCCAAAACACCTTAGGAGACACAACTCACAACACAAACAAAATTGGGTTAAGTTGGGGCGGTGGAAGTGTATGGTGGGAAAGCCTATGTGGGAGTTATGGTGGTGGTAGTTGATGAATAAGCAATGTCTAATGTAGGGTAGAACCCTAGTGGCCCGATCTTTCACGAAAAGAGCGGATCCCGTGAAGAACGCGAAGAACACGAGGAGGGAAACGAGGGGAAAATCACGAGGGGAACACAAGAGAACACTCAAACCAACAAGAATGATCACACATGCGCTAGATCCATGAACACAAAGGGAGATACAAGATCCAAAGTCAACAATGGATGATACAAAGGGTAGCCGGTTCTTCTCCGTGGTGAGGTCTTGAATCCACAAGGGGATCTTCCCGTAAAGGGGTCTTGAATCCAAGGTGGATCTTCTCCGAAGAGGGGCCGCGGTCTCTCTCAAGGTGTAGATCCGATATGGATGAGCGAAGCTCTATCTCACAAATGAGCTAACACAACACTGACCTTAGAAAGGAGGTGGAGGTGGTCTATTTATAGTCTTAGCCACGAAGGGGTAAGTGGGAGAGGGGTACAAGGCCAAAGGCCCGCGGCTGCACACAGGCAGGTACCGGACGACCGGTGGGGGTCCGACGTCCGGTGGCTCAGGACGGACCAGACGTCCGGCGCGCGTCAGATGTCCGCTGATTCTTCTCGGGACAGGTGGCACTGGATTTCCGGTAAGCGTCGGACGTCCGGTGCCTGGGACTTGTCGGATATCCGGTGTCATTAGTCGTCCGACGGCTGTAGAGGGTCGAACGTCCGGTGGCTTCCGGTCGTCCGATCGTTGAAGACTCTGCAGCTCCTTCTTCTTCCGTCTTCTCTTCCAGGCTTCCCTCGCGGACGGTGTAGGTGTTCCTTGGCGCTTGCACTCCTCCTCGTCATCTGTGAAGTTCCAACAATACCTATGCATGCAGACGAGAGGGGTGTCAAGTAGTATACCATCCTCAAATGGGTCAAGTGAACACATGTAAAGGGGAAGATTCACCTTTAGGTATGAGAAGTAGATGTTGCACGTGTCACTTGCCAAATGGACTCTTGACATGGTGATGCCCCTAGGATGCTCCACATCATCTCCTCTCCCTTTGGAAAGATCCAACCTCGGATCGAAATCCAAATCACCATGGGAAAAAGATGGCGTCACCGTGTAGGAGTGGTCGATCACCAAGTTCTCATCATCTTGAAGCTCGAAATGGGCACTCTCCAATGTCGCACCGTCTCGTGATTCCTTCAAAAGGAGCAAGGAGAACAAACAGTTGGAAAAACAAATGCGGTTAGCGTTAGTGCAAAACCAAGCATTCAAGAGGTGATTCACCCAACAAGTGTTGTCATCAAGCATAACATATGGTGTGACAAAGGATTGTGACATGGCATGTAAGCACATAAATTGAGCACAAAGAAGGACATCACGGAAATAAGCATGTAAATGTGAGGTATTGATGCAAATATGTTGGACAAGTGAAGAAGCATCTACCTCAAGTTCATAGCAAGCATTCACAAATTGCTCAATGAAAGGTCTATGGTAGGCATAGGAATCATTCACAACACCAAATAAAATGAAGTGTCTAAACACATGTGTCAAGTGCAAGACAATCCAATCATAATGTGCATTGGGTGTAGTGAATATCGTGTGGCACTCAACACAAATAGAAAGAGCAATTGTTCATCATGTGTGAGGCAATCAAGTCAAGCATAGTAATCAAGTCGTGCAAGCTAGTAGTGTGAAGATGCAACATACTAGAGGAAATCATGGCAATCATGCCATGTGAGCAAATAATAGACATAGACAATGCACATGACATATCGCAAGCACGAACACAAAGCAAAATGGAAGCATCATCATAGGCATGGGGCACAAAGCAAACATGGCAATAACAAGCACTGTCTCCACCAAGCTTGCAAATACACATACAAGTATGAGAATCAATCATCATGTGTAATGCAAAGCATGGGTCACGAATGCATGGCAAAAGCATAGTAATGAGCATATCATGCAAAGTGATCATGGCAAGATGGGCATAGAATGTGTAGTGGACAATAACCCATAGCCAAGTGAGGGTCATGTAGAAGAAACGCGTGAAGTCTTTGCGCGAAGAGAGCGGTGGGATAGACAATCCATGGGATCTCAAGTCATCATTGCTCTCTAGAGCTCGTTTTGTCAACTCGTGGGATTGCGAGGTTGACAAGTATTCATGGGTACCTACACAAAAGAGACACAAACCAAAGAAATTGTGCGCATGGTAAATGTACACATCATCCATCTTGATGTGTATTTGCACGTGGAAGTTAGCACAAGATAAGCATCGCTCAAAGAAATTTGATGCATGGTATAAGAACATGTCATCCATCATGAAAGAATAGTTATTGTGTATAACATGATGGGGATGCAAATTGAGCATACAAGTATATGGCACATCAATAGCATGTTTATTCATGGGAAGCATATTGTGCACATAAGTATGCGGATCATGCAATGGATGGGAGTGATCAAAATCTCCTAAAATGTATGAGGAAACTATGGGGGTCTCCTCATGAGCAATGTTGGAAACATCATATGGAGAAAATGGACAACATCCAAAACAATGCATATCCGAAGCTAGGTGGTTATGGCATGGCATATGAGATAAATGATGCAAAGGTAGCATGTCAATATCATCACAAGAGAAACAAATGCCAATAACCATAGGCTTGTCATCTATGCCATATGTGCAAATTGGGTTTATTCTAATAGCATATGCATAGTCACTATGAAGAGATTGCAAATATGACATATGATTGATCTCATGCATAGCATATGACAAGTCAAGCGGATTGGCAAACATGATGTGACCTAAAGAGTTGTCACAAGAAATCCTATTCAACATGGCATCACAACTAATAGAATCCACATGACAATCATCATACTCATCATAAATGGGTAAATCATCGCATGGGGAAGTCACACTAGCATGAAGCATGGAAATAGGTTGATCAACATCATGCAAGCAATCAACGTCAAGAATGTCCACTAGTGGGACTAGAGCATCACCTTCACCTATGTTACCTTTGTCATTCCACTCAAGTGGTGTAGGTGAGGTGGTAAAGACCAAATGGTGGTCATCATCATCAACTTGATGGAACCATGTGGGGGGTACATCATATTCCACCATGGCCATCGTCCTGTCCAAAGGTAGGACGTAGTCGTCGTGAATCGGCGCGTCATCATATATGGGACCTAGCACCAAATGAGAAGACACAATAGAGGTAGAGGTCAAGTCGTTAGTGTTGAAAGTGGCCTCGCATGACCTATCAACTATCTCACTCTCTCTATGTGGTGGTTCACGCACTCCCTCAAAATAGGTGCACTCAATCTCACGTATGGTGGAGTCACTCATCTCACTCAAGTGGTGGGGGTTGTGGCTCTCCTCACATGGGAATTGATGCAACACATCATATATGGGGCTAGTGGTGAAGTCACTCTCACTCTCAATATGGTGGCAAAAGTCACTCAAGTCATCAAACGTTGCCGTGGTCGAAGGGAAAATCTCATGCTCAACCATCTCATCATCGTCGCCATGGATGAAGGCCGAAGATGGCACATCATCACTCTCGCCTCCTAAGATGGAAGCATCATCCTGTCTCGCCACCTTGTCGCTCGCCTCCAAAGCTTGGTCCTTGAGGGTCTCCGTAGTCATACTCGTCGCTGCACCGTCTTGAAAAAGAGTCATGGAGGACTCGGCATCGTCAATGCCACAAAGAGGGATGGCGTCGAACTTGGGAGTATCGTCTTGGAGCTCGTCGGGCTTGGACATCGTGGTGGTACTAGCCTCATGCTCGTTCTCATGGAGCTTGGTCGTCGTGAAGTGAGCTTGGGGTGGAGAAAGTTTGGCCTTCATGAGTTCTTGTTCCGCCTTGAGAGCACCAATGTAGTTGTCGTCGAGGCACTTGTAGTTCTCGAGGAAGATCTTCTTGGAGATGTCGTTGTGCAATCCCATCATGAAGTGGAACTTCATCGAAATGGGGTCGACACGCTCGCTCGTCGCATGGCAATCTTCATCTCCTTGAAGTACTCGTCGATGGACTTGGATCCTTGGATGGTGTTCTCCAATTGGTGTTGAAGTTGTTCCATGTAGGTTGGAGGCACAAACTCTTGCCGCAAAGCTCTCTTCGTCTTGGGCCAACTCATGTCGTAGCTCTCCGAAGGTGTGTGAAGCCACCATGTGGACGCGTAGTCGTGGAAGTTCCTTGTGGCACACTTCACTTGATCTTCGGGAGGGACTTGATGTAGCTTGAGGTAGTCGTCCATCAAACGCTCCCACTCGAGATACCCCTTGGGTTCTTGAGTCCCATAGAAAGGAATCATGTGGTCGATGTCGAGGTCGTAGTAGCTCGTGGAAGTCGCCGACTTGAGCTTGGGGAGCTTCTCTTAAGTGTAGTCTTGAGGTGCTTGTTGGCGAAGATGCCTTGAAGTCGCTTGGCGAAGATGCCAAAGTGGTTGGTCTAGCCGTAGCTTCGTCTTGGTGGTGCTTGTCTCACGGTCTTCTCTTCTGGTCATGAAGTTTGGACTTGGCATGAAGTAGGGCTTGTTGCGACTTGTAGGTAGGCGCATCTCGAGCATCTTCATGATGATGTTGTCGTTGTCGTGCTTGAGCTCGATGTAGATGTCGTTCGTCGTCGTCGTGCACATGTTGCTTGGAGGTGACTTGCCCTTCATGACGAGGTGCATCACAAACGTGATGGTGGCCGCCATGGAGATGTGGACGAGGACGACTTGCGCTTTCATCATTTTTGCGCTCCAAAGACTTGTGACTTGAACGTCGCTGCCTTGAGGATGATGAAGGGGAAGAACGGTTAATCAACAAGGTCCCAATCTCCTCCATCCTTGCATCTTGCTCCTCCTTTTGTGCGGAAAGCTTGTTGTTGATGTAGTTGTACATGCCGTCGTTGTTGTGGAAGACCGGAGATGAAATGACTTGCCTATCCATCACAAGATTTGAGCCAATATGAGTGGAGAAAGAGAAGAACGAATACCAAATGTACCTTGACCGAAGTTGAAAGTGGATCAATGATCACTCCAATGTGGACAAGGAAATAACACAATTGGTACCAATTCTTGTTGGTTTCTCACACCTACACAAATAAGGCTTATGGTGGAGCTCGGTGAGGATAGTGGCACAAAAATTTAATGCAAAATGTTAGCAAGAGTCAATAATGTTGAGAGAGATTCACAAATTCACAAGTGTAACAAGTAGACCAATAGCAATATGTGGCACGCGGAAACACACACACGGATAGATAAATGGGGTCGTGCAACCAAGGATGAGCACAAAATGTGGAATCCACGGAAAACGCTCATGTTGCACAACTCAAGAGAGACGCTAGCACGATTGCTCACTAGGTGGATACGACACTTGTGCACAACCTATAAGATGCAAAATGAATAAATTTCTATCCCAAGTATGCTATGTATGTATGGTTCCCAGTGTTTGATCCAAGATGACCGGATATGGCAATTTTATGCAATGTGGTGGATGCTATGGCTATTGCTTACAAGCTTCTTTGCTCTTTCTCTTTTGCTTAAAAGCTTATTCTTTTTTTGTATATGGCCACTTTGCGAAATGCACAAACTAAGATAGCTATTGTGTATATGCGGGAACAAACTTGAGGCACACGAGATGATATGATACCAAGAGGATACCGATATGGTAAGGTATGTATGCGATGTATGGTGTAGATCACTAATGTGCACAAGTAACGTTGCCGGCAATACTCAAATGGCTAGTCTCCATAGGCAAGTGACGCAAAATGGGCTAGGGGTTATCAATGCAATTGCAAGGGGAATGTACAATGGAGGGGTACCACGATACCAAGATGATATGGAGGTTACCGTCCGTGGCGATGATGAGTAGCGGTGTTCTTGATGTAGATACCAAGATGATGGAGACTCGTCCCTAAGTAGCCGAAACACCTTAGGAAACGGAAAAACCGCGAACTCAAAATCTCAAATGTCAAATGGTGGTAGCGGGATGTGGTGGAGGTTGCGGAAATGCAATGATGGGTTCTGCGAGTAGGCAATGCGGAAATGAAGTGATGAGGACATCAATACCATTGTTACACCCACAGCCCCTGCTGCTATACATACTGGACCAATTACTAGAGCTCGCGCACGCCAACTAAATTACCAGGTACTTTCATTTCTTGGTAATGATTCTAATGTTCATGAGAATATGATGCTGCCTAAATTGGATACATTTGTTTTGCTTACAAATGAAGGGCCTAGCTTGGAGAAGGATGAACATTGGAGCAAGAGAAAGCATGGAGATGATGTCATGCGCAAGGGGAACAAGAACGGAGTTACGAGTGATGATTTCAGGTCTTTGAAGCCACCATAACGAGTGCATGAAGCCTTGGACGAAATATACAAGATGCCACTTCATAAATTTCGTCCAGAGGCTATTATATGTGCTGCGTCACCTTTTTATTGGGCCAGTCCCATGTAATTTCGAAATACATTAGTATAGGCTATTTTTAGAGTCCGTATGTATGGGGAAACAAGAGATAGGGTTGATTTCGACCCCTCCACCAAGGGCCACGAAATTCCCCCTCTCTTCCTCCATATATACAGCCCTTAGGGCACCGTTTTGACTTTGGGTTTTGTTTAGATTAAAAGTTCGCCATAGCTGCAACTTCGCGTACTTCGTTTGTGTTCAACGACCAGACAAAGGCGTCACAGAACCCCACCTTGATCAATAAAGCTTTCATCTTATATTCACAATATCCAGATTGCAATCTCAGTTTCTTGCTTGTTCTTCGTTTGCTCGCAGGAAACAGACCCTCGTGGTCAGGTTGATCGTGCTCCGGCGTGGTCAATAACCTCTCGGAGTTGGTTTAGCGATTGCTAAGGCGCGACGTCCTCGCACGTTCGTAGTCGGATCGTCAAAGTCGACTGCCACCAAAGCGATATCCATCATCTCCTCGAAAGATGGGACACCTTTGCCTCTATCAAGTGGTATCAGATTTCCAGGTTGCTCGGTGAGATTTTATAGTTTTTCGTAGTTTAGATCGAGTCTGTTCTTCATACCTACAGTCCACGAAAAAGCCACAAAAAAATTAGGGTTAGTTCATCATATCCGAACCAATTTGAGCCTTTGCATAATCTTTTTAGGGTTTTGCTTTGTTGAATTTGCGGTTGCATCGTCGTGTCTAGTTGCTGGTCTTAGAGTCTAGTCTTTTAGAGTTTCGAGTTCTGGTCATAAGTTGTCACGCCGCCGCCGCACCATCATCATCGCCCCTGCCATCTACCACCACCGCTTATCTGCCACCGCTTCGAATCCGTATCCATATACCACCACCACTGTCATATACCACCATCGCTGCCATCTACAACCATATATCCACCACCAATCTGAGTTCTTGTCATATTAGGTTTGTTTTCGAGATCCATCTAGATTCCGATTCGTGTTTCCTTGCCGGAGTAGGTTTCAGAAAAAAAAGAGTCCAGAAACCACCCTCCGTTTAGGCCCAAAAATTTTCAAAAACGCACTTGTCGAAAAAATTTCTGGCTATCCTATTTTTAGGTGTTTCTAAGCATTTTGAGACAGTGGCCATTATAGAAAGTTTTTTTTGACCCGTTTCCAGTTTTTGGGTCCGGGTAGTCGAAAAAAAATTGTCAACAAAAAATTCCGTGCCCATCCTATCAGTTTGACCTGGGAAGAGTTTTGAGACACTCGCCATTATAGTGATTTTTCGCAAAAAAAAACAGCGCAAAAAAAAGCAGCGCAAAAAAAAAGAGCGAAAAAAAAATCCAGAGTGTGCTTTTCCCTTGTTTACGTGCCGCGCCGTGATTTTGTTGGTGTTCTAGGCTCGCGTCTCTAGCACAGTCTAGCCTAGGACCAGCACAGTACGTCGTTGAGCGTTTATTCAACTTTGCATCTCTGAATTGATTATTGCTGACCCTTTTTGCTACCATATTATAAGCCTTCCCAGCTCCACATACATCTACGTCATGCGTTTGACTCTCCCTGGTAATCGCTCTATCCAAGCTTTGAGAGTTTTTGACGACAACGGTTGCCGATCACCGCCTACTGCTGGGTAAGAACTGGTAAGAATTTGAGATTTGCTTGACGGATTTGTGACACCCACCACCACTTCTTAGTAGTCCGTAGGATCATATTCTTGTGTGTTTCTATTTGCTGCTAACCATGGTAGGATCACAAGCCGATGAGACTGATTGGGAGAACCTGACGAACAAACAACTACATGATAAATTTCAGCAAATGATGAGTGGACAGGTGCAAGATGTGCTAAACATATTTGAAGAGGCCTTGGAGAAGATAGATGGCATGGAGAAGACGTTCGAAACAAAGCTCGATAACAAGTTTAATGAATTGCTCGCGCGTCTTCCACCACCACCACCCGCTGCACCTAACGCACCTCTCCAACAACAACAACAACGCACCCTTCCGAATCAGTATGGACGAGCGAAGCGTGTTCCTATTGAGGATGGCCAAACTTCTGGTGCTGCTGTTCATGTTGTTGATGCTTCTTTGGCTCCTGCTATTGCTGCTGCTGGTACCCAGGAGGATGATGAGTATGCGGGCGATTATGAGGATGAGGTTGATCAAAATCAGCACTACGTGCAGCCACCTGCACCACCACCAGCAGGTCGACCTCAGGTATATATTCGTAATGGTAGGCCTGCACCTCCACCTCAAGTACGAGATGATGTCCATATTCCTAAACTGAAATTGAATATTCCACCATTTGAGGGTAGATATGTTCCTGATATATATCTTACTTGGGAGTTAGAAACTGAACAACGTTTTACATGTTTACAATATCCCGAGGAGAGACGGGTTGCTGCTGCTGTTTGTGCTTTCACTAGTTTTGCATGTGTATGGTGGTCTGAACATTGTAGATTATATCCTATTCCAACTACTTGGGCTGCTTTGAAAACTGCTATGCGTACTCATTGGGTTCCACCATATTATCAACGTGAATTGCTTCAAAAATAATAGCGCTTAAGACAAGGAAAAAATTATGTAGAAGAATATTATCAGGAATTACAAACTGGCATGATTAGATGTGGTATTGTTGAGGACAATGAAGCTATGCTTGCACGTTTTCTGGGTGGATTAAATAGAGAGATTCAGACCATTCTAGACTATAAGGAGTATACTAATATCACTCGTTTATTCCATCTTGCTTGTAAAGCTGAACGTGAAGTGCAGGATCGACAAGCATTGGCGCGAACTAACTTTTCTGCAGGCCGACCTTCATCATGGACACCGCGTGCATCTTCTACTTCAACTGCACCAGCACCTCAATCAGGTGCCTCCTCTAGTCGTGATACAAGAAAATAGGCACAACCACCATTATCTGCCAAGAGCGCACCTGCTGGGCCTGCACAGAGTTCTTCTTCTTCCATGGCATCAACAGGGCACACAAGTGATATTATTTGTCGTCGTTGTAAGGGAGGAGGTCATTATGCGAGAGAATGCAAATCTCCGTGTGTGATGATTGCTACCGCGGATGGTGGATATAAGTCCGCTAGTGACTATGATGAGGAGACTTTGGCTCTTATTACACGTGAAGAACGTGGTGGAGATGATTCTGATCATGAGACGCAATACATGGCTCCTGAAGACGCTGACAGGTATGAATGTTTAGTTGCTCAACGTGTTTTGAGTGTGCAGGTCACACAAGCTGAGCAAAATCAGAGGCACAATTTGTTCCATACCAAGGGAGTTGTGAAAGAACGTTCTGTGCGCGTCATCATAGATGGAGGGAGCTGCAACAACTTGGCTAGCATGGAGATGGTGGAGAAGCTTTCTCTCACCACAAGACCACATCCACATCCTTACTACATCCAATGGTTCAACAACAGCGGCAAGGTTAAGGTAACACGTACTATTCGTGTGCATTTTAGTATCTCTACATATGGTGATTATGTTGATTGTGATGTGGTACCTATGCAAGCATGTTCCTTATTACTTGGTAGACCATGGCAATTTGATAAAAATTCTGTACACCATGGTAGAAACAATCACTATACTCTTGTTCATAAGGATAAAAATATTACTTTGCTTCCTATGACTCCTGATTCTATTTTGAAAGATGATATTAATAGAGCTAATAAAGCAAAACAGGAGAAGAATAAGAGTGAAAATCAGATTGTGGCAAAAGAATTTGAGCAACAAATGAAGCCTAATCATAAACCATCTAGTGTTGCTTCTGAAATTAAATTAAAAAGTGCATGTTTATTTGCCACCAAATCTGATATTGATGAGATAGATTTCAACAAATCTGTTTGCTATGCTTTTGTGTGCAAAGAGGCATTATTTTCATTCGAGGACGTGCCTTCCTCTTTGCCTCCTGCTGTCACTAACATTTTGCAGGAGTTCGCTGACGTCTTTCCACAAGACGTGCCACCGGGATTACCGCCTATTCGAGGGATTGAGCATCAGATTGACTTAATTCCCGGTGCTTCACTGCCAAACCGTGCACCATACCGTACCAATCCAGAGGAGACGAAGGAGATTATGCATCAAGTACAAGAGCTTCTCGACAAAGGTCATATACGCGAATCCCTTAGTCCTTGTGCTGTTCCTATTATTCTAGTGCCGAAAAAGGATTGGTACATCACGTATGTGTGTTGATTGTAGAGGCATTAATAATATTACTATTCTCGTCATCCTATTCCTAGGCTAGATGATATGCTTGATGAATTGAGTGGCTCTACAATATTCTCCAAAGTTGATTTGCGTAGTGGATACCATCAAATTCGTATGAAATTGGGAGATGAATGGAAAACAACATTTAAAACTAAGTTTGGATTATATGAGTGGTTAGTCATGCCTTTTGGGTTAACTAATGCACCTAGTACTTTCATGAGATTAATGAACGAAGTTTTACGTGCTTTCATTGGACGATTTGTGGTAGTTTACTTTGATGACATATTGATTTATAGCAGATCTTTGGAAGAACATTTGGAACATTTACGTGTTGTTTTTATTGCTCTACGTGATGCACGTTTGTTTGGTAACCTTGGGAAGTGCACCTTTTGCACCGACCGAGTATCTTTTCTTGGCTATGTTGTTACTCCACAGGGAATTGAAGTTGATAAAGCCAAGATTGAAGCTATTGAGAGTTGGCCGCAGCCCAAAACGGTCACACAAGTGAGGAGTTTTCTTGGCCTCGCTGGATTCTATAGGCGTTTTGTGAGAGATTTCAGCACCATTGCTGCCCCTCTCAATGAGCTTACAAAGAAAGATGTGTCTTTTCTTTGGGGTACCGCACAGGAAGAAGCCTTCACGGTATTGAAAGATAAGTTGACACATGCTCCTTTACTCCAACTTCCTGATTTTAATAACACTTTTGAGCTTGAATGTGATACTAGTGGAATTGGATTAGGAGGTGTGTTATTACAAGATGGAAAACCTGTTGCATACTTTTCTGAAAAATTGAGTGGGCCTAGTCTGAATTATTCTACTTATGATAAAGAATTATACGCTCTTGTTCGGACTTTAGAAACATGGCAACATTATTTATGGCCCAAAGAATTTGTTATACATTCTGATCATGAATCTTTGAAACATATTAAAAGTCAAGCTAAACTGAATCGTAGACATGCTAAATGGGTTGAATTCATTGAGACTTTCCCTTATGTCATTAAACACAAGAAGGGAAAAGAAAATGTTATTGCTGATGCTTTGTCTCGTCGCTATATTATGCTTTCACAACTTGACTTCAAAATATTTGGTTTGGAGACCATCAAAGATCAATATGTGCATGATGCTGATTTTAAAGATGTAATGCAGAATTGTAAAGAAGGAAGAATGTGGAACAAGTTTGTCGTTAACGATGGATTTGTGTTTCGTGCTAACAAGCTATGCATTCCAGCTAGCTCCGTTCGTCTTTTGTTGTTGCAGGAGGCGCATGGAGGAGGATTAATGGGACACTTTGGCGTGAAGAAGACGGAGGATGTACTTGCTACACATTTCTTTTGGCCAAAGATGAGACGGGATGTTGAGCATTTTATTGCTCGCTGTACTACATGTCAAAAAGCTAAGTCACGACTCAATCCTCATGGTTTATATATGCCTTTGCCTGTACCTAGTGTTCCTTGGGAGGATATATCTATGGACTTTGTTTTAGGTTTACCTCGAACAAAGAAGGGGAGGGATAGCATATTTGTTGTCGTGGATAGATTCTTGAAAATGGCACACTTTATACCATGTCATAAAAGCGATGATGCTGTTAATGTTGCTGATTTGTTCTTTCGTGAAATTATTCGCTTGCATGGTGTGCCAAATACTATTGTTTCAGATCGTGATACTAAATTTCTTAGCCACTTTTGGAGATGTTTATGGGCTAAGTTGGGGACTAAACTGCTTTTTAGTACTACTTGTCACCCCCAAACTGATGGACAAACTGAAGTAGTCAATAGAACATTGTCTACTATGCTTAGGGCTGTTTTGAAGAATAATAAGAAAATGTGGGAGGAATGCTTGCCTCATATTGAATTTGCTTATAATCGTTCATTGCATTCTACTACAAAGATGTGCCCTTTTGAAGTTGTGTATGGTTTCCTACCTCGTGCACCTATTGATTTGTTGCCTCTTCCATCTTTGGAGAAGGTTAATTTTGATGCTAAACAACGTGCTGAATTGGTTTTAAAAATGCATGAGTTAACTAAGCAAAACATTGAGCGTATGAATGCTAAATATAAACTTGCTGGAGATAAGGGTAGAAAACATGTTGTGTTTGCACCTGGAGATTTTGTTTGGTTACATTTGCGTAAAGATAGATTTCCTGATTTGCGCAAATCAAAGCTAATGCCATGTGTTGATGGTCCCTTTAAGGTGTTAGAGAAAATAAATGATAATGCATACAAACTTGAGCTGCCTGCAGATTTTGGGGTTAGTCCCACTTTTAACATTGCAGATTTCAAGCCTTATTTGGGTGAGGAAGATGAACTTCCATTGAGGACGACTTCATTTCAAGAAGGGGAGGATGATGAGGACATCAATACCATTGTTACACCCACAGCCCCTGCTGCTATACATACTGGACCAATTACTAGAGCTCGCGCACGCCAACTAAATTACCAGGTACTTTCGTTTCTTGGTAATGATTCTAATGTTCATGAGAATATGATGCTGCCTAAATTGGATACATTTGTTTTGCTTACAAATGAAGGGCCTAGCTTGGAGAAGGATGAACATTGGAGCAAGAGAAAGCATGGAGATGATGTCATGCGCAAGGGGAACAAGAACGGAGTTAAGAGTGATGATTTCAGGTCTTTGAAGCCACCATAACGAGTGCATGAAGCCTTGGAGGAAATATACAAGATGCCACTTCATAAATTTCGTCCAGAGGCTATTATAGGTGCTGCGTCACCTTTTTATTGGGCCAGTCCCATGTAATTTCGAAATACATTAGTATAGGCTATTTTTAGAGTCCGTATGTATGGGGAAACAAGAGGTAGGCTTGATTTCGGACCCCTCCACCAAGGGCCACGAAATTCCCCCTCTCTTCCTCCATATATACAGCCCTTAGGGCACCGTTTAGACTTTGGGTTTTGTTTAGATTAAAAGTTCGCCATAGCTGCAACTTCGTGTACTTCGTTTGTGTTCAACGACCAGACAAAGGCGTCACAAAACCCCACCTTGATCAATAAAGCTTTCATCTTATATTCGCAATATCCAGATTGCAATCTCAGTTTCTTGCTTGTTCTTCGTTTGCTCGCAGGAAACAGACACTCGTGGTCAGGTTGATCGTGCTCCGGCGTGGTCAATAACCTCTCGGAGTTGGTTTAGCGATTGCTAAGGCGCGACGTCCTCGCACGTTCGTAGTCGGATCGTCAAAGTCGACTGCCACCAAAGCGATATCCATCATCTCATCGAAAGACGGGACACCTTTGCCTCTATCATGAAGGGTAAGGTGGTGTACTATACACGGTGTCGGAGTTGGAAGCACGGTCCCTAAGTAGCTGAAACACCTTAGGAGACACAACTCACAACACAAACAAAATTGGGTTAAGTTGGTGTGGCAGAAGTTTATGGTGGGTAAGCCTATGCGGAAGTGGTGTTTGTGGTGGTGGTTGATGAAGAAGCAATCGTCCCTAAGTAGCCTGGACACCTTAGGAGACTCGAATCACTCCTCAATCAACCACTAATGCAACGGGGAACAAAATTGGTTAGGTTGCAGAAGTCGGTGGTGGTGTAGCGGATGGTGTGGTGGAAGCTTGATGCGGAGCATCCCACGTTCATCCCCATGTACACTCCGACTACTCTCCAAGCCCCAAGAGGACATATGACGAGACCTCAAACATACGCCATTGGACACAAGGTGAATTCACTCCTCTTCGAACCGTCACTTTCCGCATATGAGACATGGCTACTACCTCATGCATGGACCTTGCATACACTCAGGTACAACCAAGATGACCATGGAGAATCCAAGGACCAAGGCCAAGCATGGAAGAGAAGATGGAAGAAAGGAGAAGAAGAAGACGGAGCGGCTGTTGGAGCCAGGCCGGACATCCGGACAGCCGTTCGGATCATCCGGGCCTAGCAGGATCATCCGGACCCTCCCCCGGATCGTCCGGGTA
This sequence comes from Triticum aestivum, assembly GCF_018294505.1. Lineage (NCBI taxonomy): Eukaryota > Viridiplantae > Streptophyta > Magnoliopsida > Poales > Poaceae > Triticum > Triticum aestivum. Next base: position 217,998,277 of record NC_057794.1, on the reverse strand, counting down.
ACTGCGCCGAAGACACCCGAAGGCTTCCACCGAAGCCGGATCATCCGGGACTCCATCCGGATCATCCGGACCCCGACGCCCGGATCATCCGGGACCCCGTCCGGATCATCCGGCCTTGCCTGCGCGCATGACTTGGGCCGAGGCCCGTGTACCCCTTCGCCCCTCACTTACCCCTTCGTGGCTTAGCACTATAAATAGACCTCCTCCTCCCCATTTTGAGGGTTAGCATTGGATTAGCTCATATTTGTGAGAGAGCCTTTGCTCATCCACTTGGATACTTCTCCTCGGAGTTCAGGACCTCTTCGGAGAAGATCCCCCAAGCGGATTCAAGACCCCCATCGTGGGAAGATCCCCTCGTGGATTCAAGACCTCCGTTAGGAGATGAACTGTCCTTTGTATCCTTACCTTTGTTGATTGTGGATCATATGCATCTCTTATGTGTGTGGTGATCTAGCACTTGTGTGATCGATTCCTTGTTAGTTGAGTGATTCTCTCTCATTTTCCCCCGTGTTTCCCGTTGTGCTTCCGCGTGTTCTTCGTGATTCCCCGTAGGATCCACTCCAAACGTGAAAGATCGACGCTATAGTGTTCCACCCTACATCATCATGGTATCATGAGCCACGTTGATCACGTTTTTGGAGCCCCTACCCCTCTTTTTCTAGCTTGATTTTGTTGTTTTCGTCCTAAATCCGAAAATCCCCACCAAAAATAGCCCCAATTTTTTTTGTGATTTGTTGGTTTGATGATGTTTTGTTGATTTTGATCCGTGGATTTGCTTGGTTTCAAGTGGATCTAGCATTTCCCCAAGTTTCCCCACCTTCCATCCACGAAATCCCTCAAATTTTGCCCCAACAATCATCCATTTCCGCCCAAAAATTCGTCCCCGAGAGGAAATCCCGAGCAGTTTGACCTGCCCGGATCATCCGGACCTTCTCCCGGATCATCCGGACACCTCCCGGATCAGCTGGACCCTCTCCCGGACGTCCGGATACCCCACGCACCCAGAAAACAGAACCGGAGCTGACGAACCCGGATCATCCGGATGTACACCCGGATCATCCGGACCTAGCCCGGATCATCCGGACCTCCTCCCGGATGTCTGGTTAACCCTGACACTGCTTCGGCTGAAATCTTGTTTTGGCCGTAACTAATTCATCGGAACTCCGATTTTGACGTTCTTTAGCTCGTTTTGAAGCTATTGACATCCCCCATCCCACAAAAATACCACCAACATCATTTGACTCCATCATATTTTCTGAAATTTGGCAAGTTTGCCTAGGCCCTCCACCATATCATCCGCATTACCACCTCCGACTTCCGCAACCTAACCCATTTTGTTCCCCATAGCATTAGTGGTTGCTTGAGTAGTGATTCGAGTCTCCTAAGGTGTTTCGGCTACTTAGGGACGGTTGCTTCTTCATCAACCACCACCACCACCACTTCCGCATAACCTTGCCCATCATACACTTCTACCAACCCAACTTAACCCAATTGTTGTTTGAGCTTGTTCGAGTTGTGGCTTGTGTCTCCTAAGGTGTTTCGGCTACTTAGGGACGGCAAATTCAACTTCGACACGTGTATAGCCCATCATTCACTTCCGCATTGCCTAGTGTAACACCACCACCGCTTTCCGCTACCACCATTTTGACATTTGACGTGTGAGATTTTGAGTTTGCGGTTTTTCCGTTTCCTAAGGTGTTTCGGCTACTTAGGGACGAGTCTCCATCATCTTGGTATCTACATCAAGAACACCGCTACTCATCATCGCCGGACGGTAACCTCCATATCATCTTGGTATCATGGTATCCCTCCATTGTATATTCCCTTACTATTGCATTGTTAACCCCTAGCCTTACTTTTGCATCGCTTGCCTATCGAGACTAGCCATTTGAGTATTGCCGGCAACGTTACTTGTGCACATTAGTGATCATACTTCCCATAGCATACATACCATATCATCGTGGTGCATATATTGCTATCATATCTTGTGTCACAAGTTTGTTCCCGCATATACACAACTGCTATCTTGGTTTGTGCATTGTGCAAAGTGGCCATAAAAAAGAAATAAAGCTTTTAAGCAAAAGAGAAAGAGAGCAAAGAAGCTTGTAAGCAAGTGCCATATCATCATACCACATTGCATATAAGATTGTCATATCCGATCATCTTGGATCATCTTGAGAGAAACACCGGGAACCATACATACATAACATACTTGGGATAGAAGTTTATCCATTTTGCATCTTATAGGTTGTGCACAAGTCTCGTATCCGCCTATTGAGCAATCGTGCTAGCGTCTCTCTTGAGTTGTGCAACACGAGCGTTTTCCGTGGATTCCACATTTTGTGCTCATTCCTTCGTTGCACGACCCCATTTATCTATCCGTGTGTGTGTTTCCGTGTGCCATCCATATTGCTATTGGTCCATTTGTTTCACTTGCGAATTTGTGAATCTTTTTCAACATTATTGACTCTTGCTAACATTTTGCATTAAATTTTTGTGCCACTATCCTCACCGAGCTCCACTATAAGCTTTACTTGTGTAGGTGTGAGAACCGACAATGATTGGTACCAATAGTGCTATTTCATTGTCCGCATTTGAGTGAACTTGATTCATCGTCAACATCGGTCAAGGTACATTGGTATAAGTTCTTCTCTTTCTCCCACTCATATTTGCTTGAGTCTTGTGATGGATAGGCAAGGCATTCCCTCTCCGGTCTACGACAACAACGACGGCGTGAACAACTACATCTCCAAAGCATCTATCTTCGATCTACAACGACAAATGCAAGGCGCACAATCAAGATTGCAAGAGCGCATTGAGAACATCTCCATCGACATTTTCCACTTCGAAGCAAGGAAAAGGGACTACATCGACAACAAGCTTGCCGCACAAAAGAAGGAGCAAGATGCAAGGATGGAGGAGATTAGGGCCTTGATCAAGTCTTCTTCCACTTCATCATCCTCAAGACGACGACGTTCAAGCCACAAGTCTTCGGAGCGCGAAAAAGATGCAAGTGCAAATCGTCCTCGTCCACATCTACATGGCGACCACCATCACGTTCATGATCAACATCGTCATGAAGGGCAAGTCACCTCCAAGCATCATGTGCACGACGACGACGAATGCCTTCGAGCTCAAGCGCGACAACGACACCATCATCATGAAGATGCTCCACAAGCACAAATGCACAAGTCCCAACATGCCAAGTCGAAGCTTCATGAGCATAAAAGAAGACCGCGAGACGACCACCACCAAGACGGCGCTACGGCTACATCAACCACTTCGGCATCTTCGCCAAGTGTTATCAAGGCATCTTCGCCTTTGGATACGGCATCTTCGCCTACTTCCCACGTGTACACCTACATCGACTTCATCAAGTTCAAGGCGACTACCTACAAGTGAGGGCGACACTTCCATCTTCGGAAGCCCCCCAAGTGATAGAGGCAAAGGTGTCCCGTCTTTCAATGAGATGATGGATATCGCTTTGGTGGAAGTCGACTTTGACGATCCGACTACGAACGTGCGAGGACGTCGCGCCTTAGCAATCGCTAAACCAACTCTGAGAGGTTATTGACCACGCCGGAGCACGATCAACCTGACCACGAGGGTCTGTTTCCTGCGAGCAAACGAAGAACAAGCAAGAAACTAAGATTGCAATCTGGATATTGCGAATATAAGATGAAAGCTTTATGATCAAGGTGGGGTTCTGTGACGCCTTTGTCTGGTCGTTGAACACAAACGAAGTACACGAAGTTGCAGCTATGGCGAACTTTTAATCTAAACAAAACCCAAAGTCTAAACGGTGCCCTAAGGGCTGTATATATGGAGGAAGAGAGGGGGAATTTCGTGGCCCTTGGTGGAGGGGTCCGAAATCAACCCTATCTCTTGTTTCCCCACACACACGGACTCTAAAAATAGCCTATACTTATGTATTTCGAAATTACATGGGCCTGGCCCAATAAAAAGGTGACGCAGCACCTATAATAGCCTCGGGACGAAATTTATGAAGTGGCATCTTGTATATTTCGTCCAAGGCTTCATGCACCCATTATGGTGGCTTCAAAGTCCTGAAATCATCACTTGTAACTCCGTTCTTGTTCCCCTTGCGCATGGCATCATCTCCATGCTTGTTCTTGCTCCAATGTTCATCCTTCTCCAAGCTAGGCCCTTCATTTGTAAGCAAAACAAATGTATCCAATTTAGGCAGCATCATATTCTCATGAACATTAGAATCATTACCAAGAAACGAAAGTACCTGATAATTTAATTGGCGTGCGCGAGCTCTAGTTATTGGTCCCGTATATGTAGCAGTAGGGGCTGTGGGTGTAACAATGGTATTGATGTCCTCATCATCCTCCCCTTCTTGAAATGAAGTCGTCCTCGACGGAAACTCATCTTCCTCACCCAAATAAGGCTTCAAATCTGCAATGTTAAAAGTGGGACTAACCCCAAAATCTGCAGGCAACTCAAGTTTATATGCATTATCATTTATTTTCTCTAACACCTTAAAGGGACCATCAGCACGTGGCATTAGCTTTGATTTGCGCAAATCAGGAAATCTATCCTTACGCAAATGTAACCAAACAAGATCTCCAGGTGCAAACACAACATGTTTTCTACCCTTATATCCAGCAAGTTTATATTTAGCATTCATACGCTCAATGTTTTCCTTAGTTAACTCATGCATTTTTAAAATCAATTCAGCACGTTGTTTAGCATCAAAATTAACCTTCTCCGAAGATGGAAGAGGCAACAAATCAATAGGTGCACGAGGTAGGAAACCATACACAACTTCAAAAGGGCACATCTTAGTAGTAGAATGCAATGAACGATTATAAGCAAATTCAATATGAGGCAAGCATTCCTCCCACATTTTCTTATTATTCTTCAAAACAGCCCTAAGCATAGTAGACAACGTTCTATTGACTACTTTAGTTTGTCCATCAGTTTGGGGGTGACAAGTAGTACTAAAAAGCAGTTTAGTCCCCAACTTAGCCCATAAACATCTCCAAAAGTGGCTAAGAAATTTAGTATCACGAAAGAACAAATCAGCAAGCGAATAATTTCACGAAAGAACAAATCAGCAACATTAACAGCATCATCGCTTTTATGACATGGTATAAAGTGTGCCATTTTCGAGAATCTATCCACGACAACAAATATGCTATCCCTCCCCTTCTTTGTTCGAGGTAAATCTAAAACAAAGTCCATAGATATATCCTCCCAAGGAACACTAGGTACAGGCAAAGGCATATATAAACCATGAGGATTGAGTCGTGACTTAGCTTTTTGACATGTAGTGCATCGAGCAATAAAACGCTCAACATCCCGTCTCATCTTTGGCCAAAAGAAATGTGTAGCAAGTACGTCCTCCGTCTTCTTCACACCAAAGTGTCCCATTAATCCTCCTCCATGCGTCTCCTGCAACAACAAAAGACGAACGGAGGTAGCTGGAATGCATAGCTTGTTAGCACGAAACACAAATCCATCGTTAACGACGAACTTGTTCCACATTCTTCCTTCTTTACAATTCTGCATTACATCTTTAAAATCAGCATCATGCACATATTGATCTTTGATGGTCTCCAAACCAAATATTTTGAAGTCAAGTTGTGAAAGCATAGTATAGCTGCGAGACAATGCATCAGCAATAACATTTTCTTTTCCCTTCTTGTGTTTAATGACATAAGGAAAAGTCTCAATGAATTCAACCCATTTAGCATGTCTACGATTCAGTTTAGCTTGACTTTTAATATGTTTCAAAGATTCATGATCAGAATGTATAACAAATTCTTTGGGCCATAAATAATGTTGCCATGTTTCTAAAGTCCGAACAAGAGCATATAATTCTTTATCATAAGTAGAATAATTCAGACTAGGCCCACTCAATTTTTCAGAAAAGTATGCAACAGGTTTGCCATCTTGTAATAACACACCGCCTAATCCAATTCCACTAGCATCACATTCAAGCTCAAAAGTCTTATTAAAATCAGGAAGTTGGAGTAAAGGAGCATGTGTCAACTTATCTTTCAATACCGAGAAGGCTTCTTCCTGTGCGGTACCCCAAAGAAAAGGCACATCTTTCTTTGTAAGCTCATTGAGAGGTGCAGCAATGGTGCTGAAATCTCTCACAAAACGCCTATAGAATCCAGCGAGGCCAAGAAAACTCCTCACTTGTGTGACCGTTTTGGGTTGCGGCCAACTCTCAATAGCTTCAATCTTGGCTTTATCAACTTCAATTCCCTGTGGAGTAACAACATAGCCAAGAAAAGATACTCGGTCGGTGCAAAAGGTGCACTTCCCAAGGTTACCAAACAAACGTGCATCACGTAGAGCAATAAAAACAGCACGTAAATGTTCCTAATGTTCTTCCAAAGATCTGCTATAAATCAATATGTCATCAAAGTAAACTACCACAAATCGTCGAATGAAAGCACGTAAAACTTCGTTCATTAATCTCATGAAAGTACTAGGTGCATTAGTTAACCCAAAAGGCATGACTAACCACTCATATAATCCAAACTTAGTTTTGAATGCTGTTTTCCATTCATCTCCCAATTTCATACGAATTTGATGGTATCCACTACGCAAATCAACTTTGGAGAATATTGTAGAGCCACTCAATTCATCAAGCATATCATCTAGCCTTGGAATAGGATGACGATAACGAATAGTAATATTAGGTATGGTGCACGGTTTGGCAGTGAAGCACCGGGAATTAAGTCAATCTGATGCTCAATCCCTCGAATAGGCGGTAATCCCGGTGGCACGTCTTGTGGAAAGACGTCAGCGAACTCCTGCAAAATGTTAGTGACAGCAGGAGGCAAAGAGGAAGGCACGTCCTCGAATGAAAATAATGCCTCTTTGCACACAAAAGCATAGCAAACAGATTTGCTGAAATCTAGCTCATCAATATCAGATTTGGTGGCAAATAAACATGCACTTTTCAATTTAATTTCAGAAGCAACACTAGATGGTTTATTATTAGGCCTCATTTGTTGCTCAAATTCTTTTGCCACAATCTGATTTTCACTCTTATTCGTCTCCTGTTTTGCTTTATTAGCTCTATTAATATCATCTTTCAAAATGGAATCAGGAGTCATAGGAAGCAAAGTAATATTTTTATCCTTATGAACAAGAGTATAGTGATTGTTTCTACCATGGTGTACAGAATTTTTATCAAATTGCCATGGTCTACCAAGTAATAAGGAACATGCTTGCATAGGTACCACATCACAATCAACATAATCAGCATATGTAGAGATACTAAAATGCACACGAACAGTACGTGTTACCTTAAACTTGCCGCTGTTGTTGAACCATTAGATGTAGTAAGGATGTGGATGTGGTCTTGTGGTGAGAGAAAGCTTCTCCACCATCTCCATGCTAGCCAAGTTGTTGCAGCTCCCTCCGTCTATGATGACGCGCACAGAACGTTCCTTCACAACTCCCTTGGTATGGAACAAATTGTGCCTCTGATTTTGCTCAGCTTGTGTGATCTGCACACTCAAAACACGTTGAGCAACTAAACATTCATACCTGTCAGCGTCTTCAGGAGCCATGTATTGCGTCTCATGATCAGAATCATCTCCACCATGTTCTTCACGTGTAATAAGAGCCAAAGTCTCCTCATCATAGTCACTAGCGGACTCATATCCACCATCCGCGGTAGCAATCATCACACGCGGAGATTTGCAATCCCTCGCATAATGACCTCCTCCCTTACAACGACGACAAATAATATCACTTGTGTGCCCTGTTGATGCCATGGAAGAAGAAGAACGATGTGCAGGCCCCGCAGGTGCGCTCTTGGCAGATAATGGTGGTTGTGCCTGTTTTCTTGTATCACGGCTGGAGGTGGCACCGGATGGAGGTGCTGGTGCAGTTGAAGTAGAAGATGCACGTGGTGTCCATGATGAAGGTCGGCCTGCAGACAAGTTAGTTCGCCCCAATGCTTGTCGATCCTGTACTTCACGTTCAGCTTTACAAGCAAGATGGAATAAATGAGTGATATTAGTATACTCCTTATAGTCTAGAATGGTCTGAATCTCTCTATTTAATCCACCCAGAAAACGTGCAAGCATAGCTTCATTCTCCTCAACAACACCACATCTAATCATGCCAGTTTGTAATTCCTGATAATATTCTTCTACAGAATTTTTCCCTTGTCTTAAACGCTGCAATTTTTGAAGCAATTCACGTTGATAATATGGTGGAACCCAACGCGTACGCATATCAGTTTTCAAAGCAGCCCACGTAGTTGGAATAGGATATAATCTACAATGTTCAGACCACCATACACATGCAAAACTAGTGAAAGCACAAACAGCAGCAGCAACTCGTCTCTCCTCAGGATATTGTAAACATGTAAATCGTTGTTCAGTTTCTAACTCCCAAGTAAGATATATATCAGGAACATATCTACCCTCAAATGGTGGAATATTCAATTTCAGTTTAGGAATATGGACATCATCTCGTACCTGAGGTGGTGGTGCAGGCCTACCATTACGAATATATACCTGAGGTCGACCTGCTGGTGGTGGTACAGGTGGCTGCACGTAGTGCTGATTTTGATCAACCTCATCCTCATAATCTCCCACATAATCATCCTCCTCCGCATCAGCAGCAGGAGCCACAGAAGTATCAACAGCAGCACCAACAGTTTGGCCAAACGCAAGAGGAACACGGCTCGCTCGGCGGAGGTCTATTTCGCGACGTGGAGGTAGTCGTTGTTGTTGTTGTTGGAGAGGTGCGTTAGGTGCAGCGGGTGGTGGTGGTGGAAGACGCGCAAGCAATTCATTAAACTTGTTATCGAGCTTTGTTTCGAACGTCTTCTCCATGCCATCTATCTTCTCCATGGCCTCTTCAAATCTGTTTAGCACGTCTTGCACCTGTCCACTCATCATTTGCTGAAATTTATCATGCAAATCCTTATTCGTCATGTTCTCCCAGTCAGTCTCGTCGGCTTGTGATCCTGGCATGGTTAGCAGCAATAGAAACACACTAGAATATGATCCTACAGACTACTAACAAGAGGTGGTGGTGGGTGTCACAAATCCGTCAAGCAAATCTCAAATTCTTACTAGTTCTTACCCAGCAGCAGGCGGTGATCGGCAACCGTTGTAGTCAAAAACTCTCAAAGCTTGGATAGAGCGATTACCAGGGAGAGTCAAATGCACGACGTAGATGTATGTGGAGCTGGGAAGGCTTATAATATGGTAGCAAAAAGGGTCAGCAATAATCAATTCAGAGATGCAAAGTTGAATAAACGCTCAACGACGGTACTGTGCTGGTCCTAGGCTAGACTGTGCTAGAGACGCGAGCCTAGAACACCAACAAAATCACAGCGCGGCACGTAAACAAGGGAGGAGCTCACTCTGAATTATTTTTTCTCTTTTTTTTGCACTTTTTTTTCCTCTTTTTTTTGCTCCGCAACAAATTTTTTTCGGAAAAGTCTACAAATGGTCTAAAAACTGCCTAGCCAGAATTTTCCAGACTTAGTTTTTTTTTTAAATTGGAACTATTTTTCTTCTGCGGATGGCTCGGAAGTTGGGGAGTCCTTCTCTGTCATGACTCAGAGTATCGCGTGATCTGGAAATCGAGAACAATGCAACAATTACTGGACTCGGACTAGGACTGGTGGCGGAGATGAATCTGGTGGAACTCGGACTGGTGGCGGAGATGAATCTGGTGGAACACGGACAGGTGGCGGATATATGTTGCAGGTGAACTCGGATTGGCGTGATGGCGGCGGATATGTGGTGGCGTATTTGGATTTGGATTGGCGGTGAATATGTGGTGGTGGTATATGGCAACAGCGACGATGATGATGCGATGGTGATATATGGCAGCGGCGACGTGACAACCTGTGAACAGAACTCGAAACTCTAAAAGACTAGACGCTAAGACCAGCAACTGGACACGACGATGCAACCGCAAATTCAACAAAGCAAATACGGAAAAGATTATGCAAGGCTCAGATTGGTTCGGATGGGATGAACTAACCCTAATTTTTTTTGGCTTTTTCGTGGACTATAGGTATGAAGAACAGACTCGATCTAAACTACGAAAAACTGTAAAATCTCACCGAGCAACCTGGAAATCTGATACCACTTGATAGAGGCAAAGGTGTCCCGTCTTTCGATGAGATGATGGATATCGCTTTGGTGGAAGTCGACTTTGACGATCCGACAACGAACGTGCGAGGACGTCACGCCTTAGCAATCGCTAAACCAACTCTGAGAGGTTATTGACCGCGCCGGAGCACGATCAACCTGACCACGAGGGTCTGTTTCCTGCGAGCAAACGAAGAACAAGCAAGAAACTAAGATTGCAATCTGGATATTGCGAATATAAGATGAAAGCTTTATTGATCAAGGTGGGGTTCTGTGACGCCTTTGTCTGGTCGTTGAACACAAACGAAGTACGCGAAGTTGCAGCTATGGCGAACTTTTAATCTAAACAAAACCCAAAGTCTAAACGGTGCCCTAAGGGCTGTATATATGGAGGAAGAGAGGGGGAATTTCGTGGCCCTTGGTGGAGGGGTCCGAAATCAACCCTTTCTCTTGTTTCCCCACACATACAGACTCTAAAAATAGCCTATACTTATGTATTTCGAAATTACATGGGCCTGGCCCAATAAAAAGGTGACGCAGCACCTATAATAGCCTCGGGACGAAATTTATGAAGTGGCATCTTGTATATTTCGTCCAAGGCTTCATGCACCCATTATGGTGGCTTCAAAGTCCTGAAATCATCACTTGTAACTCCGTTCTTGTTCCCCTTGCGCATGGCATCATCTCCATGCTTGTTCTTGCTCCAATGTTCATCCTTCTCCAAGCTAGGCCCTTCATTTGTAAGCAAAACAAATGTATCCAATTTAGGCAGCATCATATTCTCATGAACATTAGAATCATTACCAAGAAACGAAAGTACCTGATAATTTAATTGGCGTGCGCGAGCTCTAGTAATTGGTCTCGTATATGTAGCAGTAGGGGCTGTGGGTGTAACAATGGTATTGATGTCCTCATCACCAAGGAAGATGGTCGAGCATGGGAAACTCCCTTCGGTCATGGACACGAGCTACGAGGTGCCACATCATATGGACCTCCCACACCAAGACGGTGACAAGACGGTTGAGCAAGGGCCATCCCCTTCGACCATGACTATGAGCGCGAACCTCTTCAACAACATGAAGACGGTGCCCACATTGGACTCCTCCTCCGAGTCAAGCTACGCGACCGCGCATGGAGACATTTGCACCAACATCTCTCCGACACCCACATATGAAGAAATGCCCCAAGTGCCATGTGAGGAGAGCCACCACCCCATGAGTGACATGAGTGACTCCACTATACGTGACATTGAGAGCATTTCCTATGAGAGGATGAGTGTGACCACCACTAGCCCCACACATGAGAGCATGCCACACATCCTATGTGAGGTTGAGCGCCATTTGAGTGACTCCACCAACCATATGAGTGAGAGCATCCTTGAGGGAGTGAGTGAGCCACAACACTTAGAGAGTGAGGTAGTTGACACGGCATATGAGGCCATTTCGCTTTCTAACAACTTAACCTCTACCTCTCTTGTGTTTTCTTCTTTGGTGCTAGGACCCATATATGATGACGCGCCGATTTGCGATGACTACGTCCTCCCTTTGGACACGACGATGGCCATGGTGGACAATGATGCACCCCCCACATGGTTCCATCAAGATGAAGATGACAATGATTGGATCTTCAACACCTCACCTACAACACATGAGCGACGCTCCAAAGGTAACATAGGTGATGGTGCTTCTCTTGTCCCACTAGTGGACTCTTTTGACATCGATTGCTCCCATGATGTTGACCAACCTATCACCATGCTTCATGCTAGTGAGACTTCTTCATGCCTTGACTTACCTATTTATGATGAATATGATGATGAGCATGTTGAGTTGCCTAGTTGTGATGCTATGCTCCATAGGATATCATGTGAAAATTCTATTGGTCACATTATGCTTGACAATCCATTGAACTTGTCATATGCTATGAGTGAGATCTCCCATATTGCTTCATTTCAATCTCAACATATTAACTATGCATGCCCCATTAAGATCAATCCCATTTGCACTTATGGCATAGATGACGAGATGATGGTCATTGGCTTTTGCTTCTCTTGTGATGATATTGCCATGCTTCCTTTACATGATTTGTGCAATTCATCTACTAGGTCATGCCATGATCACATTGTTTCGAATATGCATTGTTTTGGATGTTGTCAATATTCTCCATGTGATGTTGCTACTCATGCTCATGAGGAGACCCCCATAGTTTCCTCATACATATTAGGAGATCTTGATGCATTTCATACTTTGCATGATTCCCATGATTGCTTGCACCATATGCATTCCATGAATAACAATGCTCTAGATATTTCTCATGATGCATTACACAATTTGAGTCTCCATTATGCGATACATAACAACAAACCTCTCATGATGGATGACATGTTTCTATATCACGCATCTCATTTATTTGAGCATTGGCTATTTAGTACTAACCGACACAAGCATGTGCGCATCATGATGGATGATGTGTACATATACCATGCACACACAATTTTCTCTTTGTCTTTGTTTTGTGTAGGTACTCATGTATACTCGTCAACCTCTCAATCCCAAGAGTTGACGAAACGAGCTCTTGAGAGCAACGATGACTTGGCATCCCGTGGACTATCCTTACCACCGTTCCCTTCGCTCAAGGACTACGCGCATCTCTTTTACTTGGCTCTCACATGGCTATGGGCTATTTTCCACTTGTCACCTTATGCTCATTTTCCCGTGTTCACTTTGCATGTTATACTTGCTTCTATGCATTTGCCATGCAATTGTGACCCTTGCTTGCATCTACCCATGATTCACCATTATGATACTTCTATGTGTATTTGCATGCTTGGTGGAGGTCCTTGTTGCTTTTGCCATGTTTATCATGTGCCCCATGCTATTGTTGATTGTTGTGTTGGGAGAGTCATGATGCCCCATTGCTATTCACATATGGTCTCTCGCCAATACATTGATGATATTTTGCTCATATCTTGCTTTCATGTTTGTGCTATGTCATGTCCATTATTCATGCCCACTATTTGCACACATGACATGCTTGCCATGATTCCTTCTAGTATGTTACATCTTCGCACTACTGGCTTGCTTGACGTGATTGCTATGATTGCTTGCTTGGTTGCATCACCCATGTTCCACTATCACTTGCTTTCTTGGGTTGATGACATATATGCTCATGCCTCTCACTTGATTTGTCATAATCATTGCCTCTTGTCTCCATTAGTTGCATCTCTCATATCACCTTGCATTGAGTGCCAACTTGCTATGCTTATTGATCTTGGAGACTTGGACACTTTACTTGTGATGCATGATTGTTTGATTGAGCCTCTTGTATTTGGTTGTTCTTACATCATAAGCCTTCATACTATGAAATGCTCCCTTGTCCATTCTTATGATGAGCATGGTGCATACACTTGTTGGGTATCTTACCACACGAATGATAGGTTTTGCACTTCCGCTAACCTCATTTGTTTTTCCGAGTGTTTGTCATGTTCTTTCATTTTGAAGGATTCACAAGGCGGTACCATGACGCGGCATATTGGTTATGTGAAGGCATACAAGATGCGCAACTACATCATCCTTGTGACACTCTTAAAGGTGAACTCCTTCTCTTTGAGCCATCCTCAAATACGCATATTGGATGGGTCACTCTTTCATTGTTGTTTCCTTCTTGTTGTCTACATGATACATCTCGTGAACGGAGGCACGGCATTGGAGATTGGCTACATGGACCTTCACATTGAGGAGCGCCCGCACTTATTGGATGCACCTTCGGCCTTCCACCCATGCCTCGACATCGAGCTTTGGTACACCAACACGTCCATATTTATTGATTGTGCTCATACATGTCATGCTCGATGGACATATCATACTCACCACAAGTTTGCACACTATGCATGGATTGACTCACATTATGATAGAGGCAAAGGTGTCCCATCTTTCGATGAGATGATGGATATCGCTTGGGTGGCAGTCGACTTTGACGATCCGACTACGAACGTGCGAGGACGTCGCGCCTTAGTAATCGCTAAACCAACTCCGAGAGGTTATTGACCACGCCGGAGCACGATCAACCTGACCACGAGGGTCTGTTTCCTGCGAGCAAACGAAGAACAAGCAAGAAACTGAGATTGCAATCTGGATATTGCAAATATAAGATGAAAGCTTTATTGATCAAGGTGGGGTTCTGTGACGCCTTTGTCTGGTCGTTGAACACAAACGAAGTACGCGAAGTTGCAGCTATGGCGAACTTTTAATCTAAACAAAACCCAAAGTCTAAACGGTGCCCTAAGGGCTGTATATATGGAGGAAGAGAGGGGAATTTCGTGGCCCTGGGTGGAGGGGTCCGAAATCAACCCTATCTCTTGTTTCCCCACACATACGGACTCTAAAAATAGTCTATACTTATGTATTTCGAAATTACATGGGCCTGGCCCAATAAAAAGGTGACGCAACACCTATAATAGCCTCGGGACGAAATTTATGAAGTGGCATCTTGTATATTTCGTCCAAGGCTTCATGCACCCATTATGGTGGCTTCAAAGTCCTGAAATCATCACTTGTAACTCCGTTCTTGTTCCCCTTGCGCATGCCATCATCTCCATGCTTGTTCTTGCTCCAATGTTCATCCTTCTCCAAGCTAGGCCCTTCATTTGTAAGCAAAACAAATGTATCCAATTTAGGCAGCATCATATTCTCATGAACATTAGAATCATTACCAAGAAACGAAAGTACCTGGTAATTTAGTTGGCGTGCACGAGCTCTAGTAATTGGTCCAGTATGTATAGCAGCAGGGGCTGTGGGTGTAACAATTGTATTGATGTCCTCATCATCCTCCCCTTCTTGAAATGAAGTCATCCTCGACGGAAGTTCATCTTCCTCACCCAAATAAGGCTTCAAATCTGCAATGTTAAAAGTGGGACTAACCCTAAAATCTGCAGGCAGCTCAAGTTTATATGCATTATCATTTATTTTCTCTAACACCTTAAAGGGACCATCAACACGTGGCATTAACTTTGATTTGCGCAAATCAGGAAATCTATCCTTACGCAAATGTAACCAAACAAGATCTCCAGGTGCAAACACAACATGTTTTCTACCCTTATCTCCAGCAAGTTTATATTTAGCATTCATACGCTCAATGTTTTCCTTAGTTAACTCATGCATTTTTAAAATCAATTCAGCATGTTGTTTAGCATCAAAATTAACCTTCTCCAAAGATGGAAGAGGCAACAAATCAATAGGTGCACGAGGTAGGAAACCATACACAACTTCAAAAGGGCACATCTTAGTAGTAGAATGCAATGAACGATTATAAGCAAATTCAATATGAGGCAAGCATTCCTCCCACATTTTCTTATTATTCTTCAAAACAGCCCTAAGCATAGTAGACAATGTTCTATTGACTACTTCAGTTTGTCCATCAGTTTGGGGGTGACAAGTAGTACTAAAAAGCAATTTAGTCCCCAACTTAGCCCATAAACATCTCCAAAAGTGGCTAAGAAATTTAGTATCACGATCTGAAACAATAGTATTTGGCACACCATGCAAGCGAATAATTTAACGAAAGAACAAATCAGCAACATTAACAGCATCATCGCTTTTATGACATGGTATAAAGTGTGCCATTTTCGAGAATCTATCCACGACAACAAATATGCTATCCCTCCCCTTCTTTGTTCGAGGTAAACCTAAAACAAAGTCCATAGATATATCCTCCCAAGGAACACTAGGTACAGGCAAAGGCATATATAAACCATGAGGATTGAGTCGTGACTTAGCTTTTTGACATGTAGTGCATCGAGCAATAAAACGCTCAACATCCCGTCTCATCTTTGGCCAAAAGAAATGTGTAGCAAGTACGTCCTCCGTCTTCTTCACGCCAAAGTGTCCCATTAATCCTCCTCCATGCGCCTCCTGCAACAACAAAAGACGAACGGAGCTAGCTGGAATGCATAGCTTGTTAGCACGAAACACAAATCATCGTTAACGACGAACTTGTTCCACATTCTTCCTTCTTTACAATTCTGCATTACATCTTTAAAATCAGCATCATGCACATATTGATCTTTGATGGTCTCCAAACCAAATATTTTGAAGTCAAGTTGTGAAAGCATAGTATAGCAGCGAGACAATGCATCAGCAATAACATTTTCTTTTCCCTTCTTGTGTTTAATGACATAAGGGAAAGTCTCAATGAATTCAACCCATTTAGCATGTCTACGATTCAGTTTAGCTTGACTTTTAATATGTTTCAAAGATTCATGATCAGAATGTATAACAGATTCTTTGGGCCATAAATAATGTTGCCATGTTTCTAAAGTCCGAACAAGAGCATATAATTCTTTATCATAAGTAGAATAATTCAGACTAGGCCCACTCAATTTTTCAGAAAAGTATGCAACAGGTTTGCCATCTTGTAATAACACACCGCCTAATCCAATTCCACTAGCATCACATTCAAGCTCAAAAGTCTTATTAAAATCAGGAAGTTGGAGTAAAGGAGCATGTGTCAACTTATCTTTCAATACCGAGAAGGCTTCTTCCTGTGCGGTACCCCAAAGAAAAGGCACATCTTTCTTTGTAAGCTCATTGAGAGGTGCAGCAATGGTGCTGAAAACTCTCACAAAACGCCTATAGAATCCAGCGAGGCCAAGAAAACTCCTCACTTGTGTGACCGTTTTGGGCTGCGGCCAACTCTCAATAGCTTCAATCTTGGCTTTATCAACTTCAATTCCCTGTGGAGTAACAACATAGCCAAGAAAAGATACTCGGTCGGTGCAAAAGGTGCACTTCCCAAGGTTACCAAACAAACGTGCATCACGTAGAGCAATAAAAACAACACGTAAATGTTCCAAATGTTCTTCCAAAGATCTGCTATAAATCAATATGTCATCAAAGTAAACTACCACAAATTGTCCAATGAAAGCACGTAAAACTTCGTTCATTAATCTCATGAAAGTACTAGGTGCATTAGTTAACCCAAAAGGCATGACTAACCACTCATATAATCCAAACTTAGTTTTAAATGTTGTTTTCCATTCATCTCCCAATTTCATACGAATTTGATGGTATCCACTACGCAAATCAACTTTGGAGAATATTGTAGAGCCACTCAATTCATCAAGCATATCATCGAGCCTAGGAATAGGATGACGATAACGAATAGTAATATTATTAATGCCTCTACAATCAACACACATACGTGATGTACCATCCTTTTTCGGCGCTAGAATAATAGTAACAGCACAAGGACTAAGGGATTCGCGTATATAACCTTTGTCAAGAAGCTCTTGTACTTGACGCATAATCTCCTTCGTCTCCTCTGGATTGGTACGGTATGGTGCACGGTTTGGCAGTGAAGCACCAGGAATTAAGTCAATCTTATGCTCAATCCCTCGAATAGGCGGTAATCCCGGTGGCACCTCTTGTGGAAAGACATCAGCGAACTCCTGCAAAATGTTAGTGATAGCAGGAGGCAAAGAGGAAGGCACATCCTCGAATGAAAATAATGCCTCTTTGCACACAAAAGCATAGCAAATAGATTTGCTGAAATCTAGCTCATCAATATCAGATTAGGTGGCAAATAAACATGCACTTTTCAATTTAATTTCAGAAGCAACACTAGATGGTTTATTATTAGGCTTCATTTGTTGCTCAAATTCTTTTGCCACAATCTGATTTTCACTCTTATTCTTCTCCTGTTTTGCTTTATTAGCTCTATTAATATCATCTTTCAAAATGGAATCAGGAGTCATAGGAAGCAAAGTAATATTTTTATCCTTATGAACAAGAGTATAGTGATTGTTTCTACCATGGTGTACAGAGTTTTTATCAAATTTCCATGGTCTACCAAGTAATAAGGAACATGCTTGCATAGGTACCACATCACAATCAACATAATCAGCATATGTAGAGATACTAAAATGCACATGAACAGTACGTGTTACCTTAACCTTGCCGATGTTGTTGAACCATTGGATGTAGTAAGGATGTGGATGTGGTCTTGTGGTGAGAGAAAGCTTCTCCACCATCTCCATGCTAGCCAAGTTGTTGCAGCTCCCTCCGTCTATTATGACGCGCACAGAATGTTCCTTCACAACTCCCTTGGTATGGAACAAATTGTGCCTCTGATTTTGCTCAGCTTGTGTGACCTGCACACTCAAAACACGTTGAGTAACTAAACGTTCATACCTGTCAGCGTCTTCAGGAGCCATGTATTGCGTCTCATGATCAGAATCATCTCCACCATGTTCTTCACGTGTAATAAGAGCCAAAGTCTCCTCATCATAGTCACTAGCAGACTCATATCCACCATCCGCGGTAGCAATCATCACACACGGAGATTTGCATTATCTCGCATAATGACCTCCTCCCTTACAACGACGACAAATAATATCACTTGTGTGCCCTGTTGGTGCCATGGAAGAAGAAGAACTCTGTGCAGGCCTAGCAGGTGCGCTCTTGGCAGATAATGGTGGTTGTGCCTGTTTTCTTGTATCACGGCTGGAGGAGGCACCTGATTGAGGTGCTGGTGCAGTTGAAGTAGAAGATGCACGCGGTGTCCATGATGAAGGTCGGCCTGCAGAAAAGTTAGATCGCGCCAATGCTTGTCGATCCTGCACTTCACGTTCAGCTTTACAAGCAAGATGGAATAAACGAGTGATATTAGTATACTCCTTATAGTCTAGAATGGTTTGAATCTCTCTATTTAATCCACCTAGAAAACGTGCAAGCATAGCTTCATTCTCCTCAACAATACCACATCTAATCATGCCAGTTTGTAATTCCTGATAATATTCTTCTATAGAATTTTTCCCTTGTCTTAAACGCTACAATTTTTGAAGCAATTCACGTTGATAATATGGTGGAACCCAACGCGTACGCATAGCAGTTTTCAAAGCAGCCCAAGTAGTTGGAATAGGATATAATCTACAATGTTCAGACCACCATACACATGCAAAACTAGTGAAAGCACAAACAACAGCAGCAACCCGTCTCTCCTCGGTATATTGTAAACATGTAAAACGTTGTTCAGTTTCTAAATCCCAAGTAAGATATATATCAGGAACATATCTACCCTCAAATGGTGGAATATTCAATTTCAGTTTAGGAATATGCACATCATCTCGTACCTGAGGTGGTGGTGCAGGCCTACCATTACGAATATATACCTGAGGTCGACCTGCTGGTGGTGGTGCTGGTGGGTGCACGTAGTTCTGATTTTGATCAACCTCATCCTCATAATCGCCCGCATACTCATCATCCTCCTGGGTACCAGCAGCAACAGTAGCAGGAGCCAACGAAGCATCAATAACAGGAACAGCAGCACCAGAAGTTTGGCCATCCTCAATAGGAACACGCTTCGCTCGTCCATACTGATTCGGAAGGATGCGTTGTTGTTGGTGTTGCAGAGGTGCGATAGGTGCAGCCGGCGGTGGTGGTGGTAAATGCGCGAGCAATTCATTAAACTTGCTATCAAGCTTTGTTTCGAACGTCTTCTCCATGCCATCTATCTTCTCCATGGCCTCATCAAATCTGTTTATCACATCTTGCACCTGTCCACTCATCATTTGCTGAAATTTATCATGTAGCTGTTTGTTCGTCAGGTTCTCCCAATCAGTCTCATCGGCTTGTGATCCTACCATGGTTAGCAGCAAATAGAAACACACAAGAATATGATCCTACAGACTACTAAGAAGTGGTGGTGGTGTATCACAAACCCGTCAAGCAAAACTCAAATTCTTACCAGTTCTTACCCAGCAGCAGGCGGTGATCGGCAACCGTTGTAGTCAAAACTCTCAAAGCTTGGATAGAGCGATTACAAGGGAGAGTCAAACGCACGATCAATTCAGAGATGTATGTGGAGCTGGGAAGGCTAATAATATGGTAGCAAAAAGGGTCAGCAATAATCAATTCAGAGATGCAAAGTTGAATAAACGCTCAACGACGGTACTGTGCTGGTCCTAGGCTAGACCGTGCTAGAGACGCGAGCCTAGAACACTAACAAAATCACGGCACTGCACGTAAACAAGGAAAAAGCACACTCTGGATTTTTTTTTCGCTCTTTTTTTGCGCTCTTTTTTTTCTCCGAAAAATCACTATAATGGCGAGTGTCTCAAAACGCTTCCTAGGTCAAACTGACAGGATGGGCACGAAATTTTTCCGACCAAATTTTTTTTTTCGTTTTTTCGACTGCCCGGACCCAAAAACTGGAAACGGGTCAAAAAAAACTTCCTATAATGGCACCTGTCTCAAAACACTCAGAAACACCTAAAAATAGGATAGCCAGAATTTTTTTCGAAAAAATGCGTTTTCGAAAATATTTGGGCCTAAACGGAGGGTGGTTTCCGGACTCTTTTTTTTCGAAACCTACTCCGGAAAGGAAACACGAATCGGAATCTAGATGGATCTCAAAAACACACCTAATATGCAAGGAACTCGGATTGGTGGTGGATATATGGTGGTGGTATATGGCAGCGGTGGTGGTATATGGCAGCGGTGGTAATATATGGATATGGATCGGTGGTGGTATATGGATACGGATTGGTGGTGGTATATGGATACAGATTCGGAGCGGTGGTGGTAGGTGACAGGGGCGATGATGATGGTGCGGTGGCGGCGTGACAACTTATGACCAGAACTCGAAACTCTAAAAGACTAACGCAAAGACCAGCAACTAGACACGATGATGCAACTGCAAATTCAACAAAGCAAAACCCTAAAAAGATTATGCAAAGGCTCAGATTGGTTCGGATATGATGAACTAACCCTAATTATTTTTGGCTTTTTCGTGGACTGTAGGTATGAAGAACAGACTCGATCTAAACTACGAAAAACTGTAAAATCTCACCGAGCAACCTGGAAATCTGATACCACTTGATAGAGGCAAAGGTGTCCCGTCTTTCGATGAGATGATGGATATCTCTTTGGTGGCAGTCGACTTTGACGATCCGACTACGAACGTGCGAGGACGTCGCGCCTTAGCAATCACTAAACCAACTCCGAGAGGTTATTGACCACGCCGGAGCACGATCAACCTGACCACGAGGGTCTGTTTCCTGCGAGCAAACGAAGAACAAGCAAGAAACTGAGATTGCAATCTGGATATTGCGAATATAAGATGAAAGCTTTATTGATCAAGGTGGGGTTCTGTGACGCCTTTGTCTGGTCGTTGAACACAAACGAAGTACGCGAAGTTGCAACTATGGCGAACTTTTAATCTAAACAAAACCCGCCTATACTTATGTATTTCGAAATTACATGGGCCTGGCCCAATAATAAGGTGACGCAACACCTAAAATAGCCTCGGGACGAAATTTATGAAGTGGCATCTTGTATATTTCGTCCAAGGCTTCATGCACCCATTATGGTGGCTTCAAAGTCCTGAAATCATCACTTGTAACTCCGTTCTTGTTCCCCTTGCGCATGCCATCATCTCCATGCTTGTTCTTGCTCCAATGTTCATCCTTCTCCAAGCTAGGCCCTTCATTTGTAAGCAAAACAAATGTATCCAATTTAGGCAGCATCATATTCTCATGAACATTAGAATCATTACCAAGAAACGAAAGTACCTGGTAATTTAGTTGGCGTGCACGAGCTCTAGTAATTGGTCCAGTATGTATAGCAGCAGGGGCTGTGGGTGTAACAATTGTATTGATGTCCTCATCACATTATGATTGCCTTGTTGCATCTTGTATTCCCATGTCATCCATGATATATGAGCTTGTGCATTTCCTTAGCAAATTTGTTGTGATCTTCCTTGGTGGCATATTCATACATAATGATCATATTGTCCACCATCAATTGCATGATAACATACACATGTTGAGCATCCATTGACATATTCATGCTATTGATAAACCGTCTCACTATGACATCATTTTGCACCGTGGTTGCATTGATCATATTTACAACACATTTGTGTGCACAATGATTGCATTTCCTCCCATGAATGCTTTGCATCTCATTCTAGATCATCTTGATAAGCTTCATGCGTTTTGTCACGACCAATCTTGCCGCACGGACTCATTCTTACATGATGGACACTTTGTGTGCGCTAACCATTGTATTTCCGAGTGTTGCTTGTGTTTGCTCTTTTTGCATGTTTACCACTCCGGCTACACCTTGGAATACTTGGATTGCGCCATGCCTTCAACTTCGTCCAACTACAAGTCCGTCCACGACAACCGTTTCCATGGTGATGAGGATCACGATCCGAGGTCGGATCTTTCACAAGGGGGGGGGGAGATGATGCGGAGCATCCCACGCTCATCCCCATGTACACTCCGACTACTCTCCAAGCCCCAAGAGGACATATGACGAGACCTCGAACATACGCCATTGGACACAAGGTGAATTCACTCCTCTTCGAACCGTCACTTTCCGCATATGAGACATGGCTACTACCTCATGCATGGACCTTGCATACACTCAGGTACAACCAAGATGACCATGGAGAATCCAAGGACCAATGCCAAGCATGGAAGAGAAGACGGAAGAAAGGAGAAGAAGAAGACGGAGCGGCTGTTGGAGCCAGGCCGGACATCCGGACCGCCGTCCGGATCATCCGGGCCCAGCCGGATCATCCGGACCCTCCCCCGGATCGTCCGGGTAACTGCGCCGAAGACACCCGAAGGCTTCCACCGAAGCCGGATCATCCGGGACTCCATCCGGATCATCCAGACCCCGACGCCCGGATCATCCGGCCTTGCCTGCGCGCATGACTTGGGCCGAGGCCCGTGTACCCCTTCGCCCCTCACTTACCCCTTCATGGCTTAGCACTATAAATAGACCTCCTCCTCCCCATTTTGAGGGTTAGCATTGGATTAGCTCATATTTGTGAGAGAGCCTTTGCTCATCCACTTGGATACTTCTCCTCGGAGTTCAGGACCTCTTCGGAGAAGATCCCCCAAGCGGATTCAAGACCCCCATCGTGGGAAGATCCCCTCGTGGATTCAAGACCTCCGTTAGGAGATGAACTGTCCTTTGTATCCTTACCTTTGTTGATTGTGGATCATATGCATCTCTTATGTGTGTGGTGATCTAGCACTTGTGTGATCGATTCCTTGTTGGTTGAGTGATTCTCTCTCGTTTTCCCCCGTGTTTCCCGTTGTGCTTCCGCGTGTTCTTCGTGATTCCCCGTAGGATCCACTCCAAACGTGAAAGATCGACGCTATAGGGTTCCACCCTACATCAAAGCCCTAGGCAAAGATGCCAAAATTGTCAAAATTGGATGGAGTCAAATGGTGATGGTGGTATTTTTGTGGGAAGGAGGATGTCAAGAGCTTTTCAACAAGCTAAAGAACGTCAAAATCGGACTCCGGATGAATTGGTTATGGCCGAAACAAAATTTGAGCGAAGTTGATATCTACAGGTAGCGGACGTCCGGAAAAAATGGATGTCCGGTGACCGGACATCCGGTCAGGTCGGAAATCCGCTGATTTTGCTCGGGTTAGGGGGTTCCGGTCGTTCGGTAAGGTCGGACGTCCGATGGTTCCTGAGGCTCCGGACGTCCGGTAAGGTGACGGTCGTCCGGTGTATCAGGGTCAACTCCAGATCCGAGAGTCGGGACGCGATTTTGGGGATTTTGGGGTCAAAATTGATGAGATTTCATGGATGAAAGATGGGGAAACTTGGGGAGATGCTAGATCCACTTGAAACCAAGCAAATCCATGGATCAAAATCAACAAAACATCATCAAACCAACAAATCACAAAAAAAATTAGGGCTATTTTTGGTGGGGATTTTCGGATTTAGGACGAAATCAAGCAAAAGAAGGCTAGAAAATGAAAAGGGGAGGCTCTGAAATCGTGATCAACGTGGCTCTAGATACCAAGATGATGTAGGGTAGAACCTTAGTGGCCCGATCTTTCACAAAAGGAGCGGATCCCGCGAAGAACGCGAAGAACACGAGGAGGGAAACAAGGGGAAAATCACGAGGGGAACACAAGAGAACACTCAAACCAACAAGAATGATAACACATGCGCTAGATCCATGAACACAAAGGGAGATACAAGATCCAAAGTCAACAACGGACGATACAAAGGGTAGCCGGTTCTTCTCCGTGAGGAGGTCTTGAATCCACAAGGGGATCATCCCATAAAGGGGTCTTGAATCCAAGGTGGATCTTCTCCGAAGAGGGGCCGCGGTCTCTCTCAAGGAGTAGATCCGATATTGATGAGCGAAGCTCTATCTCACAAATGAGCTGACACAACGCTGACCTTAGAAAGGAGGTGGAGGTGGTCTATTTATAGTCTTAGCCATGAAGGGGTAAGTGGGAGAGGGGTACAAGGCCAAAGGCCCGCGGCTGCACATAGGAAGGTACCGGACGACCGGTGGGGGTCGGACGTCCAGTGGCTCAGGATGGACCAGACGTCCGGCGAGCGTCGGACGTCCGCTGATTCTTCTCGGGACATGTGGCACCGGATTTTCGGTAAGCATCGAACGTCCGGTGCCTGGGACTTGTCGGACGTCCGGTGTCATCGGTCGTCCGGCGGCTGTAGAGGGTCGGACGTCCGGTGGCTTCCGGTCGTCCGGTCGGTGAAGACTCTGCAGCTCCTTCTTCTTCCGTCTTCTCTTCCAGGCTTCCCTCGCGGACGGTGTAGGTGTTCCTTGGCGCTTGCACTCCTCCTCGTCATCCGTGAAGTTCCGGCAATACCTATGCATGCACACGAGAGGGGTGTCAAGTAGTATACCATCCTCCAATGGGTCAAGTGAACACGTGTAAAGGGGATGATTCACCTTTAGGTATGAGAAGTAGATGTCGCACGTGTCACTTGCCAAATGGACTCTTGACATGGTGATGCTCGTAGGATGCTCCGCATCAATGTCCCTAAGTAGCCTAAATACCATAGGAGACTCGAATCACTACTGAAGCAACCACTAATGCTACGGGGAACAAATTGGGTTAGGTTGCGGAAGTCGGAGGTGGTTATGCGGATGATATGGTGGAAGCCCTAGGAAAAGATGACAAAGTTCCAAAACTTTTATGGAGTCAAATGGTGATGGTAATATTTTTGTGGGAAGGGGGATGTCAAGTGCTTTTCAACGAGCTAAAGAACGCGAAAATCGGACTCCGGATGAATTAGTTATGGACAAAACGGTGAAACAGGAAAGCTGAAATGTACAGGGGCCGGATGTCCGAGGTGTAGCCCGTATTTCCGGGGTTGTCTGTCCAAAACCGAGCAGCTTTGGTGCTCCAGGAGCTGGATGTCCGGCCGGGGACCCATATGTCCGGGCGATGGCCCGGATGTCCGGCCCGACGATTCCAGATCGGTATTTGGACTTCGCAACTCGATTTGGGGTGGAAATAGATGATTTTAGGGGCAAAATTGGAGAGTTTTCGTGGATTGAAAGTGGGGAAACTTGGGGAAATGCTAGATCTGCTCGAAACCAAGCAAATCCATGGATCAAAATCAACAAAACTTCCTCAAACCAACAAATCACAAAAAAATGGGGCTATTTTTTGTGGGGATTTTCGAATTTAGGGAAGAATACAACAAAATTAGGCTAGAAAACTAAGAGGGGAGGTTCCGAAATCGTGATCAACGTGGCTCATGATACCAAGATGATGCAGGGGTGGAACCCTATGTGGACGATCTTTCACGAAAGGAGCGGATCCCACAAAGAACACGAGGGGGAAAACAAGGGGAATCATGAGGGGAAACACGAGAGAAACACTAAAACCAACAAGATATGGTCACACATATGCTAGATCCTCGAAACACAAAGAGATACATGATCCAAATCCAACAAGGGATGATACAAAGGGTAGCCGGTTCTTCTCCGTGAGGAGGTCTTGAATCCACAAGGGGATCTTCCCGTAAAGGGGTCTTGAATCCAAGGTGGATCTTCTCTGAAGAGGGGCCGCGGTCTCTCTCAAGGAGTTGATCCGATATGGATGAGGGAAGCTCTATCTCACAAATGAGTTAACACAACGCTAACCCTAACTAGGAGGAGGTGGGGGAGTATATATAGTGCTAGCCCACGAAGGGGTAAGTGAGAGGGGGGATACATGGGCCCTTGGCCCGATCTCTATGCACAGGCAGGTGCCGGATGTCCGGGCTGGGGGCCGGATGTCCGGCAGCTCACGAAGAGCCAGAAGTCCAGGCCTCTGGCTAGATGTCCGGGCTGAACTTGGCCGGCTTCGGTTGCATTCTATGATGAGGGGCCGGATTTCCGCGCAAAGGGGCCGGATGTCCGGGGCTTCGGGAGGAGCCAGATGTCCGGGGTGATGTCCGAATGTCCGGGCTGCACTGGTCCTTTCTGGTGTTCTCTGGATAGTCGATGCCAGATTCCCGGGGCAAGGGCCGGATGTCCGGGCTGGGGCCGGATGTTCGGCCGCTGTAGCAGCTGGCTCTTGTTCCTTCTCCTTCCTTCGCTTCCGCGCATGCTTGGCCTTGGTCCTTGGGCTCTCCATGGTCTCTCGGGTGTACCTGAGTATGCACAAGGTCCGCGCTTGAAGTAGCATCCATGTCTTACATGCGGAAAGCGAAGATTCGTAAAGGAGCGAGTTCACCTTAGGTCCAATGGCGTATGCTCGTATGTATATGGGGATGATCGTAGGATGCTCCGCATCAACTGAGGCCCCCGATAGGGAAGCTGCCACGTGCGCTGCTTACCGGGAGGCCGCTACCGCGGAAAAAGTTGGGAAAGGTGATGGGTCATACTGCAAGATCCACCGGACCAAAGGCCACGATCTCCAAGAGTGTTATCAGGTTGAGCAGCTTGTCAAGAGACAGAGGGTAGAGTATGATAAGCGTGATAAGGTAAATGTCAGAATGTTGCTGGCTGTAAGGGCCGAGGCGGTGAAGTAAATCACCCCGGCAAACCCTTTAGGAACCAAGGAAAACCCGTCAGGGGTCAAGAGAAGGAAATCTGTGATGATATGAGTAATGAAGGGAATGAAGAGGAAACCAATGAGTAGGAATTTTAGAAGCCCACTGACGCCCTATGCATTGATGGAGGTGCATCTTTACACACCTCTCATCGCCAAGTCAAGCGATGGGCATGAGAGGTCAATGCCGTGGAACCAGTGCCACAGGCTCGGAAGCCGCTCAAGTGGCCCCGCACGCCCATCATCTTTGATGAGGAGGATCACCCTGGCCGCACCACAACGGTAGGGTGTTTGCCATTTTTGGTCTCCCCAACAATTCACAACCTCGAGGTCACAAAGATGTTAGTGGATGGCAGGGCCGGGTTGAATCTAATTTCCCCAGCAGTTATCAGTAAGCTTCAGATAGGAGAAGAAGAGCTAGAGGTCACCAGCACGTTTCAAGGAGTTAATCCCGACAGGAGTCATCCTAAGGGGAAGATTATGTTGCCGATGACGTTTGGGGGGAGAACTGAACTATCGGACTGAGAAGATTGTGTTTGATGTGGTTGATCTCCCACTGCCGTACAATGGGATTCTGGGACGCTCGGCCCTGGTCAAGTTCATGGCAGCATCCCACTATGCTTATAACACTTTGAAGATGCCTGGGCCACTGGGAGTCATCACTATACCGTCAGATCATAAGGATGCAATTATCTGTGTGGACAAGATGTACCGAGATGCAGTCGCAGCAGAGGCTGCGACAGCAGAAGCTCCCGCCAAGGAAAGCAAAGGAAAGAAGAGGGATTGTAGGACCTCCGGCAAGGAGTCAGGGAAGCATGCCCCATCCGAGTGCACGACACCCATTGACGACGTGCCAGAGTGTTCCAACAACAAGAGATCCAAGGTTACTCTACCCCAAGTGAAGAAGGTCCCGGCAGGGCTGGCTGGCGTTGATGGTACTTTCACTATCAGCGCCACCCTTGATGATAAATAGGAAAGCGCGCTCGTTGCCTTCCTGCAGGCGAATATCGATGTGTTTGCTTGGCAACCATCTGATATGCCCGGTGTTCCCAGGGAGGTAATTGAGCACCACTTTGCTGTCTACCCACATGCCCGACCCGTCAAGCAGAAAGTACGGAAGCAGGCCTTGGAGCGGCAGCAGTTCATTGCCGAAGAGATCAAGAAATTGGAGGCAGCTGGTTTGGTTAGAGGAGTACTGCATCCTACATGGTTAGCAAATCCAGTAATGGTTCGAAAGGCCAATGGGAAGTGGAGGCTTTGCATTGATTTCACATACCTCATCAAGGCTTGCCCGAAGGACCCATTTCCCTTGCCGCGCATTAACCAGATCGTGGATTCCACTTCAGGTTATGATTTTCTCTCCTTCATCAGATCTTCATGTCCGAGGAATATGAAGAGAAGACATCATTCATCACTCCGTGTGGTACGTACTGCTTTATCCGCATGCCGTTCGGATTAAAGAGTGTCGGATCCACTTTTGCAAGAGCAGTCCAGATTGGTTTTGAGCCACAGTTGCACAGGAATATAGAAGCATATATGGATGATATTGTGGTCAAAACCAAGGATAAGGCCACCCTTATCCAGGACTTGGAAGAAACATTTGCTAATCTATGCAAGATCAATGTGAAGCTTAACCCGGAGAAGTGTGTATTCAGTGTTCCCTCCGGCAAGCTACTTGGGTTCTTTGTGTCCCATCAGGGGATCGAAGCCAACCCCGACAAGATAAAGTCCATTGAGCAGATCTAAGCGCCAAGGACATTTAAGGATGTGAGGCGCTTGACGGGATGCGTTGCCGCACTGAGTAGATTCATCTCCAAGTCTGTCGAGCGTGCCCTACCATTCTTCAAGGTTTTGAAGAAGGCAGGGCCCATGAAGTGGACCCTGGAAGCAGATGCAGCTCTGCAAGAGTTAAAAGCCTACCTGTCATCCATAGCCACCTTGGTTGGGCCCAAACCCCAAAAACCATTGTTGCTATACTTGGCGGCAACCAACTAGGTGGTCAGTGCAGCTTTGGTAGCGCAGCAAGAGGTGGATGAGATAGAAACTAAACAGAGAACAACATAGTCAGAGAAGGATCAGGACAGCTATGAGCACGGCAAGGAGAGCAACCCCAAGGATGCGGCAAGGAAGAAAGTGGTGCAGCGCCAAGTTTACTTCGTCAGCTCCTTGTTACAAGGGGCTAGATCGAGGTACTCTGGCGTGTAAAAGTTGATCTTTGGTCTCATTATGGCCTCAAGGCAACTGCGCCACTACTTCCAAGCCCATGAGATCATGGTTTTCACTTGTTTCCTGTTGCAAAGGATACTCTGAAACCCTGAGGCAACTGGCAGAATAGTGGAATGGGCTTTGGAGTTATCCAACTTTGGTTTGAAGTTTGAGAGCACTTCAACTATTCAGAGCAGGGCATTGGCAAAGTTTATTGCAGAATGGACACTAACCCTTGATGAGGAAGTGACAGAAACAACTCTCCGTGGCAGGGAATCACCCCAAGAATGGATTATGTATTTTGATGGTGCTTTTTCCCTACAAGGTGTAGGGGCTGACATGCTTCTTGTTGCCCTCTCCTGGGAGCACTTGAAGTATGTCGTCCAGATGCACTTTGCCCGGGAAGAAGCCACCAACAATACATCTTAGTATGAAGGGCTCCTTGCTGGGCTCAGGATTGCAGCAGAATTGGGAATTAAGAAGCTAATCATTCAGGGCGATTCACGGTTTGTGGTGAGACAAGTCAACAAGGATTACCAAAGCCCATTGATGGAAGCATACGTCGAGGAAGTAAGGAGATTGGAGGAGCACTTTGATGGGTTGAAAACAGAGCATGTACCCCATGTGGAAAACAGCATAGCTGATCACCTGTCAAAGTGTGTTGCGTTGAAGCTTCCTATGGAACCAGGAACTTTTGTTCCCCATCTCTCTCAGCCCTCCGTATCACCAGCCACAATGGCCCGGAAAAGGAGAAAGTTGGACTATGGTAAACCTCTCCCGGTCGAGCCGTCCGCTCCCGGCAGAGACCCTGCCGGACCGCCCCCTCCAGCCAGGCCTATGGACCCCGCAAACGAGGCTAGTGCTCCCGCAGCAGAGGAGGTGCCGCTAGTCCTCGTTGCTGAGCCCTAGGCTCCAACTTGGGTAAGGCACATTATCCACTTCCTCCAAACCAGAGAACTCCCTGACGACCAAGATGAAGTTGTTTGACCGGAGAACTCCTTGTCGACCATGAAGGTGGGTGACTCCGCCCTCCTCTGCCCCTCCCTTTCATAGGCCGGGTGGGGAAGGGCAGCTGCTCCATCCACGGGTGACCACCGCCCTCCTCCACCAATTCAAGACGAGCGGGCCCTTTCCAAGGTACTCTCTTGCGCCACGCGCCTCTGTTACCTACCCCGCATGATGCATGCTACATACGTGGCTAAGGATAAGGGCGCGTTGTGGGAAGAGTAAATTGGTAGTTTCTACCCCGTGCGTTAAAGTCATCATGGGCCATCACTGGAGTGTCCCCACCATTATTGGCTTTACACCACACATGGAAAAATCGGAAACTGGCCGGGGATCAAGGCTGATGAAGCAGCAATGGAAAGCTCAAGGGGCCAACCCCTTCAGCAACCTTGCCTGTGCACTTATTAGGACCTACCCCGATGATGCTCAGCTGCGCGTTCGGGGCAGCCCCGGGGGCTTCTGTCGATGCAACAAACCCTGGGTCTGTTGCTAGACTATGCACATGCACGAGATCAAGATTGAAGCACCAGCTTATGTTAGAGATTGAAGAACCAAGAGATTTGAAGAACCAACATGCAGCTCAGAGGGACCAAAATCAAACATGAGGAGCAAGATATCGGCAAGAGAAGGGCCTCCCTTGCCGGGCAGGCGAGCCCGTCAAGGGACGAGGCTAGCACCAGAAGCAAGCAACCAAGGCTCCCCGGTAGAGCCTGCCATGGCTCGCGGGGGCAGAACCACCCCACCAACCACTCAAGCATGACCCACGCCATCAATCAGTGTAGTGTCAAGCCACAAGATGGTTAAGTGGCAGCCATTCGCCACATGGCAGCCATTTCGTATGAAAGAAACCCGCAGATGACACCCGTCCTGTGACGTGTCAAGAGAATAGGTGCGGAGCTGGAAAGATAGCCCGGCAGGCCTTGCCGGGGATCCAATGATATGGCACTAAGCGGCACATTTAATGCACCCTGTCAGCCCGCAGAGTTAGCTATGATAGCATTGTTTGCTATCATATCAGTGGATAATGACCACTTTGCCATTGTGGTGACCCCCTTAATCTATAAAAGGAGGCCCATGGCACTCGTACGAGGGGTTAGAAGGTTGGAAAGTTGATGAACCTAAGCCACCACACGCGCGTAGTCACCATAGCCCCGAGGCAAACCCTGCCGGGCAAGTGTACTACACACTACCACATTCATTCCACTATCAATCCACCAAAGAAGGAGTAGGGTATTACGCCTCGCGGCGGCCCAAACCTGGGTAAATCGTTTGTGTGCTTTCTGCCGTGCTGCAGTACGCTAGTTTGCTCTTTGTGCTATGCGACGTCCCCCTGCCAAACCAGCAAGGGGCTACCCGGTGTGATAGGTAGCCGCGGATATCCCTTGACACATGATTTGGTCATATGAAGGACCTTGCAAAATTTGAACTCATTTGGATATGCCTAGCTAGTACTTCCTTCACAAAGGCTTCCCTCAGACAGGAACTTTGAAAAAATTCTCAGGAATATTTACTAGGAAAATTGAGTTAAATTTTGGCATGGGGCAATTATATGGACAGGAAACGATGTCCAAAAAGTTTGGGGTCAATTCGGCAAAGATAAATAACACTGCCTTTTTACAAAGTGCCATTTAGGGCAAAATAGGAAAAGAATTATTGGAGGGTTATTTTTGAACATGGCAATGAAATATTTTGCCATATTTGAGGAAGATAGGACCCAGGCAATTTATGAGAATTATTTGGGAATTTTGGGAGTGACAGAAAGATAGGTTGCTTCACAACCTAGGGTTTGAAGGGTTATTCCTTTAATAGAAAAATGAATATTCCCAATAAAAAGAATATTGGATTAGGTCAAGGATGGAAATGACATGATCTAGGTTTGATGATGAGGATAGCAAGCCACTATAAAACCTAGGAAGACATGATATTCCCAAGTTTCAGAACCACATAGCCACAGAAAAACAAATCAAATCAAGAAATCCAAGAAAATCGTCGGAAAAAGAAAAGGGCAAAATCCAGGGTGTTACAGTATCGAGGAGATGGGAGGTTTAAGTGGAACAAATGATAGAAGCAGTATGTGTTTTCAACCAATCTAGTCCCAGAATGAGGTCAATATTGGAAGACTTTGGAATAATGGGGGAGGCGTGAAATTCCAACACTTCGATTTCAATGGCGACGTTGTGACTAACCATGGAGTTTGACATTGGCCAACAGGTGTGTGTTCCACTAACAGAGTGTTCATCTCTTCATATTTAATGCCATGCATGAATGCAAAATCTTCTGATATGAAAGAATGTGATGCTCCTATATCGAATAGAATAGAAGACGGTACTGAATTAACAAGAAGAGTACCCATCACAGGAGAAGGCTGGTCCTGAGCTTTATTCAGGTCAATGTGATTAGCCTGACCATGAGCATAAGGTCTAGCATTGTTGTTGCGGGGTTGGTTGTAACCACGACCATTGCCACGACTAGTTGAAGGCAGAGCAAGCTGATTCTGATTCTGATAGCAATCCCTGGCACAGTGACCTGGATGGCCACACTTGAAGCACAACCCATCATTGGGATTGGTAGCAGGATCTCGGGGTGGTACAACTCGAAGAGGCTGCCTTGGTGGTGGAGGAGGCAAATGAGGTGCAACGTAGGACTACCTTGATCCATATCATACACTTGTGCGATGACAGGCCCAAAGATGAGTCGGCATCATGGTTGCGCCCGAGGGATCCCTGGTGTCCCTGAAGACCAAGTCATGAACTAGGAGCGCGAGCTTGATATCCGATTGAAGTCCGTCATGAAACTTTTCCTGCCTACGAGCATCAGTAGCAATGTCTTCTTCAGCATAGCGGGACAAGTCCAGAAACTCCCGCTGATAAGCATCCACAGTCTTGTTGCCCTATGTGAGTTTGCGGAACTCTCACTTTCTTCCTGTCCATGATCCCCTAAGGAATGAAGTGGGCACGGAAAGCAGCTTGGAAATCCGGCCAAGTAATGATTGTTCCAGCAGGTTGAGTACGCCTGTGGCTATCCCACTATTCAGCAGCGAGTCCCTTGAGGAAAAAGGAGGCGAAGGTGATGTAGCTGGCAGGGGCATTGTCAACAGACTCCATTTCATACGTGATGTCACGGAGCCAGTCATCAGCATCCATGGACCGAGTTGAGCTGTGGTAGATGGTAGGGTTGAGGCGCATGAAGTCTTGCAGAGTTACTTGGGCTGGTTGCTGATTCATATTGGGGCGCGGGAACTGAGCCATTTCTCCTTCCATGAACTAGCGATTCAGCTCAAACTAATGTATCATTCCGGCCATATACTCGGGCGGTGGTGCATGGGTACGACGGCCACGACCAACGGGTCTAACCATCTTGCTAAAACATAGTTTCTTTTGGTGGAGCATGGTATAGTTGGTATTCCTTTGATGAGGACATGACTACCTTGGATATGACCAAAAATATTGCATATATGCATATTTGTCAGGTGATTTCTAGTGCAAACTATTCAATAATCTATTTATGTTATCCAGAACAAAAATACTTCACACACTTTTGTGTTTTGTCTAATTGCAGGAGTATGGGACATTTGTACAATCCACATATGAAGATAAGGAAGAAAGAGATGTTTATTTGCTGTCCAAAAAGTTCTCTCACATCACTTTTGGCCCAAGAGAAGATAGAGTCCGAGTCTCTCACGTTCTGGATTCAGATTCGGACTGCACAAACATACCTGACTCAAAACGCACACAAGTTTTTCATACGGACTCCGAATTGGGTGATTCTTTTTTTCCTGGAAACTAGATTTCGTGCACTTTCCAACCCAATTGGAATCACCTTCAAATTCGTCCGGAGCGTTGAGTTGTGGACGAAACAATCTGATGCTGCAGCAGAATCCGAGTCAAACTACAAGTCCAAAGGTGTTACATCACCTCCACTTGGGCCCATTGGCCTTGTACGACCTAGATTTAGTTTTAGGCTGCCTTGGGACGTCCTCCCACCTCCTTGGCCGCCACCCCTTGCTCCTATATAAGTAGATCCATCTAGTAGCTTTTCCTTGGGATTTGTTTAGTTAAAAGTTAGCCATTGCAACTTCGTGTGCTTCGTTTTTGTCCAACGACCAGACCAAGACCACTTTTCGGATCCCCACCATTATCAATACTTCATACATATTCGCGATATTCAGATTGCTTTTATCATATTCTTGCTTGTTCTTCGATTGCTTGCAGGAATAGACCTTCGTGGTCAGGTTGATCGTGCTCCGGCGTGGTCAATAACCTCTCGGAGTTGGTTTAGCGATTGCTAAGGCACAACGTCGTTGCACGTTTGTAGTCGGATCGTCAAAGTCGTCTCCACCAAATCGATAGTTATCATCTCATCGAAAGATCGGGACACCCGCCTCTATCAAGTGGTATCAGTTTTCAGGTTGCTCGGTGAGAATTTCCAGTTTTCCTAGATTAGATTTATTTTCTTACCTATTATCCAAGAAAAAGCCACAAAAAAGAGTTAGATCTATTCATCCTTGGTCCAAGCCAGTCTGAGCCTTTGCAATTTTCTTTTCATTGGTTGCATAGTCAAATTATCGGTTGCATCGTCGTGTCGAGTTGCTGGTCTTAGTGTCTAGTTCGTTTAGAGTTTCGAGTTCTGTTCACATTAGTCACGCCGCCGCTGCATCATTATCCCTTCCGCCGTCCATCATCCCATCTATTAATTTCCACCACGTGCTACGCACTGTTCATTGTCATAATCATAGTTGAGGTCATTCACATCTTCGCCTAATCCAATCTGCATCTTATCTAGTTTGTCTTGGAAAGAGGGAGAAAAAAAAAGAGAGAGAAAAAAAAGAGAAAAAAGGAAAGAAAAAAAAAGAAAAAGAGAGAGAAGAAAAAGAAAAAAAAGCGTGAGAAAAAAAGGAGAGAAAAAAAATCGAATCTATCTAGAATCAATCTCGTACCTGAATTCGGATTGGAATCTGTTTTGCGCACTGTTCAGTAAAACAGGTGTATCTTCCTCATACGAAGTCCGTTTTGGCTCCGTGAGTACTCAAATTGAAGCTAGAGACGAGCCGCATCTAAATAGTTGCAGAAGCATGTTCAATATTTGACACCTCAAAATCGGATTCTAAATAGGTTTTTTTGCCCTCTGAAGTTCGTGAACACAGCTTGTTCCAATTTTTCAGGCCAGTTTTAGAATTCTTTGACTCCTCATATCAACTCGGAATTGAGTGATTCTTTTTGCATTGGAAAGCTTGAGTTAGTAGCATTCTTTGCAAGAATTTACCAGAAAATTGGCTCAAACTTTTTAAGAGGAAAGTTGGAGAGAGAGTTGTTGTATATCCTGCTTGGCAATTGTTTTTCATCATTATCTTCACTTATATCTTGCTGTCAAGAGCTACTTAGTATCCTTCATTGATGCTAGTTGTGCTACGCAGTGACCTCATTAGTTTTCTAGGCTCGCGTCTCTAGTCCGGTCTAGCCTAGGACCAGCACAGTACCGTCGTTGAGCGTTTATTCAACATTGCATCTTTGAATTGATTATTGCTAATCTTTTGCTACCATATATAGCCAACCCAGCTCCACATATTTCTACACCGTGTATACATACGCTCCCCTAGCAATCGCTTTACTCAATATTCGGAGTTACTTGACACCGCTGGTTGCCAATCACCGCCTGCTGCATGGTAAGAACTTGTAAGACATTGATATTTGCTTTACTGTGAGCGTTTTACCACCACATCCTAGTAGTTATAGGAACATTATTTTTGGGTTTTGTTTCTTGTTCTACTAATCATGACAGGATCCAGAGTCAATTCATGGGCTTTGTCGATCGCGGGAGACGTGCCACCACCTTTGCAAATACCACAACCGTCACGAGAGGTGCACAAACATCCAAATGCACATGATCAGGTTAATGTAACTATACCACCATTTAATGGCCGTTTTAAACCTGCTTTATATATTGAATGGGAGTTCGACATAAAAAATATATTTGCTTCCCATAATTTTGATGAACATAAAAAGGTTAAGGTTGCGGTTGGTTCTTTCACTGTTTATGCTTTGGTTTGGTGGAGTGAATATTGTCGGTTACACCCTGATTATATACCTACTACTTGGGATGATTTGAAACTTGCCATGCGACATACTTTCGTCCCTGCTTATTATACTCGTGACATGATTAAGAAGTTGCAACACTTAAAACAAGGTAGTGAAACTGTAACAAAATATTATGATGATTTACAAACTACCTTGTTGCATTCCTCTTTAGAAGAAAGTGAAGATGATTTTATGGATAGATTTTGGGGAGGATTAAACCGTGATATTCAAGAGATACTAATTCATGAAGAGTGTTATCCTATGGACCATTTGTTTCATCTTGCTTGCAAAGCTGAACAGGAAATAAAACGACGTGTTGGCCACGAGGAGAACAAGCGCACGGTGCACATTCCAAGAGTTGATATGATTGTTCCTTCAACTACTCTGCATACTATGACAACCACATTCGTTGTTGTCAGGACTACATCACCTCCACCATGTGACACATCGCCCCCGAGAGTGGCTACATCATCTGAGTTGATCATAAGAGGTAATGACAAAGGTACTGATCTTCCATCTCTACATGAGAATGAAGAATGCCTTGTCAATTTGAATGCACCATCTGATGAGCTACCCACTACTTTGATCACACCACCTATTTTAGAGGACTACGTTGATAATTTGACTTTGCCATGTGATCAAATAACTGAAATACCAACAATTTTGAGTGCACCCATTGAATTAACTATTGATGCAAAAGAACCAATGTTTAATCATTTTGATATGACCTCTAATCTTGGTGATGATTCTGTGTTGAATGACTTATTGCATGTTTGCTTATTTAAGCATGTTGTAGCATGTAAATTTGATGCAAGTAAGGTTTATTCACCAATGTTGGGATGGTTTAATGATGAACATTGTCAATCTTTTGAAATGAATAAGAGCTTCACTTATATGTGCAAACTGAGTTGCAATATTTTCATGCCTTCTACTTCTTGTGCTAATTTTTTGGCTTTAGATTTTATGAACTGTGCAAGTTACTCATCTATTCATGTGTCATATATGCAAAAATCAAGGGAAGTAAAAATGGATGACGTATACATATACAACATGTACACCTTGTCTCCTTTGTTAGCCACATTTCAGATTAAGCAACGCCGAGGACGGCTTTATTTTCAAGAAGGGGAGGATGATGAGGACATGACTACCTTGGATATGACCAAAAATATTGCATATATGCATATTTGTCAGGTGATTTCTAGTGCAAACTATTCAATAATCTATTTATGTTATCCAGAACAAAAATACTTCACACACTTTTGTGTTTTGTCTAATTGCAGGTGTATGGGACATTTGTACAATCCACATATGAAGATAAGGAAGAAAGAGATGTTTATTTGCTGTCCAAAAAGTTCTCTCACATCACTTTTGGCCCAAGAGAAGATAGAGTCCAAGTCTCTCACGTTCTGGATTCAGATTCGGACTGCACAGACATACCTGACTCAAAACGCACACAAGTTTTTCATACGGACTCCGAATTGGGTGATTTTTTTTGTTGGAAACTAGATTTCGTGCACTTTCCAACCCAATTGGAATCACCTTCAAATTCGTCCGGAGCGTTGAGTTGTGGACGAAACAATCTGATGCTGCAGCAGAATCCGAGTCAAACTACAAGTCCAAAGGTGTTACATCACCTCCACTTGGGCCCATTGGCCTTGTACGACCTAGATTTAGTTTTAGGCTGCCTTGGGACGTCCTCCCACCTCCTTGGCCGCCACCCCTTGCTCCTATATAAGTAGATCCATCTAGTAGCTTTTCCTTGGGATTTGTTTAGTTAAAAGTTAGCCATTGCAACTTCGTGTACTTCGTTTGCGTCCAACGACCAGACCAAGACCGCTTACGGATCCCCACCATTATCAATACCTCATATATATTTGCAATATTCAGATTGCTTTATCATATTCTTGCTCGTTCTTCGATTGCTTGCAGGAATAGACCTTCGTGGTCAGGCTGACCGTGCTTTCGGCATCGTCAGTAACCTCAGGAGATTGGTTTAGCGATTGCTAAGGCGCAACGTCGTGCACGTTTGTAGTCGGATCGTCAAAGTCGTCTCCACCAAATCGATAGTTATCATCTCATCGAAAGATCGGGACACCCCCGCCTCTATCAAGTGGTATCAGTTTTCAGGTTGCTCGGTGAGAATTTCCAGTTTTTCCTAGATTAGATTTATTTTCTTACCTATTGTCCAAGAAAAAGCCACAAAAAAAGAGTTAGATCTATTCATCCTTGGTCCAAGCCAGTCTGAGCCTTTGCAATTTTCTTTTCATTGCTTGCATAGTTGAATTATCGGTTGCATCGTCGTGTCGAGTTGCTGGTCTTAGTGTCTAGTTCCTTTAGAGTTTCGAGTTCTGTTCACATTAGTCACGCAGCCGCTGCATCATTATCCCATCCGCTGTCCACCATCCAATCCACCAATTTCCACCACGTGCTACGCACTGTTTATTGTCATAATCATAGTTGAGGTCACTCACATCTTCGCCTGATCAAATCTGCATCTTATCTAGTTTGTCTTGGAAAGAGGGAGAAAAAGAAGATAAAGAAAAAAAAGAGAGAAAAAAGGAAAGAAAAAAAAGAAAAAGAGGGAGAAAAAAAAGGAAAAAAAAGCGTGAGAAAAAAAAGAGAGAAGAAAAAAAATTGGATCTATCTAGAATCAATCTCGTACCTGAATTCGGATTGGAATCTGTTTTGTGCACTGTTCAGTAAAACAGCTTGGCTATTGTTTCACATCATTATCTTTACTGCCGTTGTGATCTTCACTTATATCTTGCTGTCCAGAGCTACTTTGTATCCTTCATTGATGCTGGTTGTGCTACGACGTGACCTCATTAGTGTTCTAGGCTCGCGTCTCTAGTTTGGTCTAGCCTAGGACCAGCACAGTACCATCGTTGAGCGTTTATTCAACATTGCATCTTTGAATTGATTATTGCTAATCTTTTGCTACCATATATAGCCAACCCAGCTCCACATATTTCTACACCGTGTATACGTACGCTCCCCTAGCAATCGCTTTACTCAATATTCGGAGTTACTTGACACCGCTGGTTGCCGATCACCGCCTGCTGCATGGTAAGAACTTGTAAGACATTGATATTTGCTTTACTGTGAGCGTTTTACCACCACATCCTAGTAGTTATAGGAACATTATTTTTGGGTTTTGTTTCTTGTTCTACTAATCATGACAGGATCCAGAGTCAATTCATGGGCTTTGTCAATCGCGGGAGACGTGCCACCACCTTTGCAAATACCACAACCGTCACGAGAGGTGCACAAACATCCAAATGCACATGATCAGGTTAATGTATCTATACCACCATTTAATGGCCGTTTTAAACCTGCTTTATATATTGAATGGGAGTTCGACATAAAAAATACATTTGCTTCCCATAATTTCAATGAACATAAAAAGGTTAAGGTTGCGGTTGGTTCTTTCACTGGTTATGCTTTTGTTTGGTGGAGTGAATATTGTCGGTTACACCCTGATTATATACCTACTACTTGGGATGATTTGAAACTTGCCATGCGACATACTTTCGTCCCTGCTTATTATACTCGTGACATGATTAAGAAGTTGCAACACTTAAAACAAGGTAGTGAAACTGTAACAAAATATTATGATGATTTACAAACTACCTTGTTGCATTCCTCTTTAGAAGAAAGTGAAGATGATTTTATGGATAGATTTTGGGGAGGATTAAACCGTGATATTCAAGAGATACTAATTCATGAAGAGTGTTATCCTATGGACCATTTGTTTCATCTTGCTTGCAAAGCTGAACAGGAAATAAAACAACGTGTTGGCCACGAGGAGAACAAGCGCACGGTGCACATTCCAAGAGTTGATATGATTGTTCCTTCAACTACTAGGCATACTATGACAACCACATCCGTTGTTGTCAGGACTACATCACCTCCACCATGTGACACATCGCCCCCGAGAGTGGCTACATCATCTGAGTTGATCATAAGAGGTAATGACAAAGGTACGGATCTTCCATCTCTACATGAGAATGATGAATGCCTTGTCAATTTGAATGCACCATCTGATGAGCTACCCAATACTTTGATCACACCACCTATTTTAGAGGACTACGTTGATAATTTGACTTTGCCATGTGATCAAACAACTGAAATACCAACAATTTTGAGTGCACCCATTGAATTAACTATTGATGCAAAAGAACCAATGTTTAATCATTTTGATATGACCTCTAATCTTGGTGATGATTCTGTGTTGAATGACTTATTGCATGTTTGCTTATTTAAGCATGTTGTAGCATGTAAATTTGATGCAAGTAAGGTTTATTCACCAATGTTGGGATGGTTTAATGATGAACATTGTCAATCTTTTGAAATGAATAAGAGCTTCACTTATATGTGCAAACTGAGTTGCAATATTTTCATGCCTTCTACTTCTTGTGCTAATTTTTTGGCTTTAGATTTTATGAACTGTGCAAGTTACTCATCTATTCATGTGTCATATATGCAAAAATCAAGGGAAGTAAAAATGGATGACATATACATATACAACATGTACACCTTGTCTCCTTTGTTAGCCACATTTCAGATTAAGCAACGCCGAGGACGGCTTTATTTTCAAGAAGGGGAGGATGATGAGGACATGACTACCTTGGATATGACCAAAAATATTGCATATATGGATATTTGTCAGGTGATTTCTAGTGCAAACTATTCAATAATCTATTTATGTTATCCAGAACAAAAATACTTCACACACTTTTGTGTTTTGTCTAATTGCAGGTGTATGGGACATTTGTACAATCCACATATGAAGATAAGGAAGAAAGAGATGTTTATTTGCTGTCCAAAAAGTTCTCTCACGTCACTTTTGGCCCAAGAGAAGATAGAGTCCAAGTCTCTCACGTTCTGGATTCAGATTCGGACTGCACAGACATACCTGACTCAAAACGCACACAAGTTTTTCATACGGATTGCGAATTGGGTGATTCTTTTTTTGTTGAAAACTAGATTTCGTGCACTTTCCAACCCAATTTGAATCACCTTCAATTTCATCCGGAGCGTTGAGTTGTGGACGAAACAATCTGATGCTGCAGCAGAATCCGAGTCAAACTACAAGTCCAAAGGTGTTACATCACCTCCACTTGGGCCCATTGGCCTTGTACGACCTAGATTTAGTTTTAGGCTGCCTTGGGACGTCCTCCCACCTCCTTGGCCGCCACCCCTTGCTCCTATATAAGTAGATCCATCTAGTAGCTTTTCCTTGGGATTTGTTTAGTTAAAAGTTAGCCATTGCAACTTCGTGTGCTTCGTTTGTGTCCAACGACCAGACCAAGACCACTTTTCGGATCCCCACCATTATCAATACTTCATACATATTCGCGATATTCAGATTGCTTTTATCATATTCTTGCTTGTTCTTCGATTGCTTGCAGGAATAGACCTTCGTGGTCAGGTTGATCGTGCTCCGGCGTGGTCAATAACCTCTCAGAGTTGGTTTAGCGATTGCTAAGGCACAACGTCGTTGCATGTTTGTAGTCGGATCGTCAAAGTCGTCTCCACCAAATCGATAGTTATCATCTCATCGAAAGATCGGGACACCCCGCCTCTATCATCCTTGGTCTCCTAATTTCTTTGATATTGCACCCTTAAATGTATAATTAGCAAGCATGGTGGAAATTTCAGCTTTCGGTATCTTGCTTTTATTTGTAACAGTTTCTTTCATATACTTAGCATAAGGAGACATTTTCAAAATATCAATCACACGTAAGCGCAAAAAGACAGGTCTAAGCATTTCAACAAAGCGCTCAAAATCCTCATCATCCTTTTCTTGGATGGTTTAGGAGGAAAGGGCATGGGTTTCTGAACCCATGGTTCTCTTTCTTTACCATGTTTCCTAGCAATGACGTACCTCTTATCATATCTCTTATTCTTAGGTCGTGGGTTATCAAGATCAACATCAGGTTCAATTTCCACACCATTATCATTACTAGGTTGAGCATCAACATGAATATCATCATTAACATTATCACCAGGTTCATTTTCATCAACAGATTGTATTTCAGCATCAGAAATAGAAAATATCATTTGGATTCTCAGGCGTGCTTATAACAGGTTCACTAGAAGCAAGCAAAGTCCTACCAGTTTTCTTTTTCCTCTTTGAAGGACTAGCTGCATCAGTATTAATTCTTTGGGAATCTTGTTCTACTCTCTTAGGATGACCCTCAAGATAAAAAGGTTCCTGAGTCATTTTACCACCTCTAGTTATAACTCTAACAGCAGGATCCTTCGTCTTATTATTCATCTCATTGAGAAATTTATTGTGTGGCTTGAGAACTTGTTCAACTTGATTTTTTACCATGGAAGCATGTTTACTAATAATCAAGATCATTAACAGTTCTACACATATAGTCACCTGTGACGCCCCGAGACCGATGCGCCAGGTGTCTTCCAGTTATTCGTTGTTGTTGGCATGTCATTCGCTTGCGTGTTGCATCTTGTCATTGCATCATATGCATTGCATCATCGTGTTTTCAAAACATGCATGCGTCCGGGTTTCCCCAGTTTCGTCTGTTGTCCGTTCTGAGCCCAGACACACTTGCACGCGCCCGCGGCATGTCCGAAATAGTATTTTATAAGTGGCCGGAAGATGTTCTCGGAATGGGATGAGAGTTGACGTGTGGTCTTATTATAGTGTAGATAGACCGCCTGTCAAGTTTCATCGCATTCAGAGATCGTTTAATGCCCCAACGGATAACTATAGCGGCAGTATAGCCGGTCTAACGTCGGACGTTTTCGGTCTCCGGAAACCCTGCCGGGCTGCATCTCTCCCCTCTTCTCTCAGACCAACCCGCTCTTCACAATCCGCCAGACCCAACCTAACCTCTCTCGTCAGCCCGCGGCCCTCCTCGCGCGCGTGTCCGAAAGTTGTCCCGAACCCGACCCGGACCGTCGTCACCGTGGGATCCGGATCATCCCCAAACATCTACAAAATATCTCCATTTTCTTATTTGGGCTACCTAAGCTATTTTCCCGTCTGTCTGATTACGATCGGAGGGACCTTATACCCCCCTAAACCTATCCGGCTTGCTATATATTGTGGGCAACCCTAGTTTCTAGGCACCTTGTCCCATCCATCCCATCATGCGCCGCCACTCCAAAAATCTTCCTCGGATCCAGCGCGCTTTCAGCCACCACCGAACAGAGCATCGGCAAATCATCTCTGTCCCATTCATCCCCTTCTTCCGATTCAACTATGATGAGGACATGACTACCTTGGATATGACCAAAAATATTGCATATATGCATATTTGTCAGGTGATTTCTAGTGCAAACTATTCAATAATCTATTTATGTTATCCAGAACAAAAATACTTCACACACTTTTGTGTTTTGTCTAATTGCAGGTGTATGGGACATTTGTACAATCCACATATGAAGATAAGGAAGAAAGAGATGTTTATTTGCTGTCCAAAAAGTTTTCTCACGTCACTTTTGGCCCAAGAGAAGATAGAGTCCAAGTCTCTCACGTTCTGGATTCAGATTCGGACTGCACAGACATAGCTGACTCAAAACGCACACAAGTTTTTCATACGGACTCCGAATTGGGTGATTCTTTTTTTCTTGGAAACTAGATTTCGTGCACTTTCCAACCCAATTGGAATCACCTTCAAATTCGTCCGGAGCGTTGAGTTGTGGACGAAACAATCTGATGCTGCAGCAGAATCCGAGTCAAACTACAAGTCCAAAGGTGTTACATCACCTCCACTTGGGCCCATTGGCCTTGTATGACCTAGATTTAGTTTTAGGCTGCCTTGGGACGTTCTCCCACCTCCTTGGCCGCCACCCCTTGCTCCTATATAATTAGATCCATCTAGTAGCTTTTTCCTTGGGTTTTGTTTAGATTAAAAGTTCGCCATAGCTGCAACTTTGCGTACTTCGTTTGTGTTCAACGACCAGACAAAGGCGTCACAGAACCCCACCTTGATCAATAAAGCTTTCATCTTATATTCGCAATATCCAGATTGCAATCTTAGTTTCTTGCTTGTTCTTCGTTTGCTCGCAGGAAACAGACCCTCGTGGTCAGGTTGATCGTGCTCCTGCGTGGTCAATAACCTCTCGGAGATGGTTTAGCGATTGCTAAGGCGCGACGTCCTCGCACGTTCGTAGTCGGATCGTCAAAGTCGACTTCCACCAAAGCGCTATCCATCATCTCATCGAAAGACGGGACACCTTTGCCTCTATCAAGTGGTATCAGTTTTCAGGTTGCTCGGTGAGAATTTCCAGTTTTTCCTAGATTAGATTTATTTTCTTACCTATTGTCCAAGAAAAAGCCACAAAACAAAAGTTAGATCTATTCATCCTTTGTCCTAGCCAGACTGAGCCTTTGCAATTTTCTTTTCATTGTTTGCATTATTGAATTATCGGTTGCATCGCCGTGTCGAGTTGCTGGTCTTAGTGTCTAGTTCCTTTAGAGTTTTGAGTTCTGTTCACATTAGTCACGCCGCCGCTGCATCATTATCCGTTCCACTGTCCACCATCCCATCTATTAATTTCCACCACGTGCTATGCACTGTTCATTGTCATAATCATAGTTGAGGTCAGTCACATCTTCGCCTGATCCAATCTGCATCTTATCTAGTTTGTCTTGGAAAGAGGGAGGAAAAAAAAGATAGAGAAAAAAAAGAGAAAAAAAGGAAAGAAAAAGAGAGAGAAGAAAAAA
The DNA here is from genome assembly GCF_018294505.1 of Triticum aestivum. Taxonomy (NCBI): domain Eukaryota; kingdom Viridiplantae; phylum Streptophyta; class Magnoliopsida; order Poales; family Poaceae; genus Triticum; species Triticum aestivum. The sequence continues at coordinate 217,953,352 of NC_057794.1, read as the reverse complement.
AAAGCGTGAGAAAAAAAAGAGAAGAAAAAAATTGGATCTATCTAGAATCAATCTCGTACCTGAATTCGGATTGGAATCTGTTTTGCACACTATTCAGTAAAACAGGTGTATCTTCCTCATACGAAGTCCGTTTTGGCTCCGTGAGTACTCAAATTGAAGATAGCGACGAGCTGCATCTAAATAGTTGCAGTAGCTAGTTCAATATTTGACACCTCAAAATCGGCTTCTAAATAGGTCTTTTTGCCCTCCGAAGTTCGTGAACACAGCTTGTTCCAATTTTTCAGGCCAGTTTTAGAATTCTTGTTCTACTAATCATGACAGGATCCAGAGTCAATTCATGGGCTTTGTCGATCGCGGGAGACGTGCCACCACCTTTGCAAATACCACAACCGTCACGAGAGGTGCACAAACATCCAAATGCACATGATCAGGTTAATGTATCTATACCACCATTTAATGGCCGTTTTAAACCTGCTTTATATATTGAATGGGAGTTCGACATAAAAAATATATTTGCTTCCCATAATTTCAATGAACATAAAAAGGTTAAGGTTGCGGTTGGTTCTTTCACTGGTTATGCTTTGGTTTGGTGGAGTGAATATTGTCGGTTACACCCTGATTATATACCTACTACTTGGGATGATTTGAAACTTGCCATGCGACATACTTTCGTCCCTGCTTATTATACTCGTGACATGATTAAGAAGTTGCAACACTTAAAACAAGGTAGTGAAACTGTAACAAAATATTATGATGATTTACAAACTACCTTGTTGCATTCCTCTTTAGAAAAAGTGAAGATGATTTTATGGATAGATTTTGGGGAGGATTAAACCGTGATATTCAAGAGATACTAATTCATGAAGAGTGTTATCCTATGGACCATTTATTTCATCTTGCTTGCAAAGCTGAACAGGAAATAAAACGACGTCTTGGCCACGAGGAGAACAAGCGCACGGTGCACATTCCAAGAGTTGATATGATTGTTCCTTCAACTACTAGGCATACTATGACAACCACATCCGTTGTTGTCAGGACTACATCACCTCCACCATGTGACACATCGCCCCCGAGAGTGGCTACATCATCTGAGTTGATCATAAGAGGTAATGACAAAGGTACTGATCTTCCATCTCTACATGAGAATGAAGAATGCCTTGTCAATTTGAATGCACCATCTGATGAGCTACCCACTACTTTGATCACACCACCTATTTTATAGGACTACGTTGATAATTTGACTTTGCCATGTGATCAAACAACTGAAATACCAACAATTTTGAGTGCACCCATTGAATTAACTATTGATGCAAAAGAACCAATGTTTAATCATTTTGATATGACCTCTAATCTTGGTGATGATTCTGTGTTGAATGACTTATTGCATGTTTGCTTATTTAAGCATGTTGTAGCATGTAAATTTGATGCAAGTAAGGTTTATTCACCAATGTTGGGATGGTTTAATGATGAACATTGTCAATCTTTTGAAATGAATAAGAGCTTCACTTATATGTGCAAACTGAGTTGCAATATTTTCATGCCTTCTACTTCTTGTGCTAATTTTTTGGCTTTAGATTTTATGAACTATGCAAGTTACTCATCTATTCATGTGTCATATATGCAAAAATCAAGGGAAGTAAAAATGGATGACATATACATATACAACATGTACACCTTGTCTCTTTTGTTAGCCACATTTCAGATTAAGCAACGCCGAGGACGGCTTTATTTTCAACAAGGGGAGGATGATGAGGACATGACTACCTTGGATATGACCAAAAATATTGCATATATGCATATTTGTCAGGTGATTTCTAGTGCAAACTATTCAATAATCTATTTATGTTATCCAGAACAAAAATACTTCACACACTTTTGTGTTTTGTCTAATTGCAGGTGTATGGGACATTTGTACAATCCACATATGAAGATAAGGAAGAAAGAGATGTTTATTTGCTGTCCAAAAAGTTCTCTCACGTCACTTTTGGCCCAAGAGAAGATAGAGTCCAAGTCTCTCACGTTCTGGATTCAGATTCGGACTACACAGACATACCTGACTCAAAAGGCACACAAGTTTTTCATACGGACTCCGAATTGGGTGATTCTTTTTTTCTTGGAAACTAGATTTCGTGCACTTTCCAACCCAATTGGAATCACCTTCAAATTCGTCCGGAGCGTTGAGCTGTGGACGAAACAATCTGATGCTGCAGCAGAATCTGAGTCAAACTACAAGTCCAAAGGTGTTACATCACCTCCACTTGGGCCCATTGGCCTTGTACGACCTAGATTTAGTTTTAGGCTGCCTTGGGACGTTCTCCCACCTCCTTGGCCGCCACCCCTTGCTCCTATATAAGTAGATCCATCTAGTAGCTTTTTCCTTTGGTTTTGTTTAGATTAAAATTTCGCCATAGCTGCAACTTCGCGTACTTCGTTTGTGTTCAACAACCAGACAAAGGCGTCACAGAACCCCACCTTGATCAATAAAGCTTTCATCTTATATTCGCAATATCCAGATTGCAATCTTAGTTTCTTGCTTGTTCTTCATTTGCTCGCAGGAAACAGACCCTCGTGGTCAGGTTGATCGTGCTCCTGCGTGGTCAATAACCTCTCGGAGATGGTTTAGCGATTGCTAAGGCGCGACGTCCTCGCACGTTCATAGTCGGATCGTCAAAGTCGACTTCCACCAAAGCGATATCCATCATCTCATCGAAAGACGGGACACCTTTGCCTCTATCAAACTAGCTCCTCCCGATCCGCCAGTTAGCCACCACCAACTCCTCCTTGCCTCGATCCAGCCCACAAGAGAGGAGTTCCTCCTCTGTTTTCTTCTCGAGGCCGCAGCAACAGCGTAGCTCCCGAGCGCACCTCACCTCGCCGGACTTGCTGGACCCCGCCTCCTCGCGATGTCGCCTCCCCGTTAGCACCACCAGGCCGTCCCTCTCCTTGCCTTCGCGCTTTCATCCATCTCCTCTGGTTTCTCCCTTCTCACATCTCTCTCTCTCTCTCTCAGGAACCCCACTCCATGGATGGGTGAGCCCCGCGCCGAGCGCCTCGAGTCCTGTTGTAGCAGCAGGAGCTTCCGCCGTCGCGCCATGTTGCCCTCCTCTGCTTCTCCTTCGCCAGAACCACACCATCCTGCCGTCCCGCCGGAGTCCTCAGCTCGCCGGGGTAGCGCCAAGCGCCCCTGCATCCCTCGCCATGCCCCGTTTCTCCTGCCTCGCCATCAAGCCCCGCCATCGTCGCCAAGCCACCAAGTCCCTCGCCGTGCTGCATCTTGTCTGCACCGAGCAGGAGTTGCAGTCGCTGCAGGTCGCTCCGTTGACCATGCCTCCCTCCGCCTCGTCGAGTCCTCGCCCCGTGCTGGGTCTGCGCCCTGCCATGGCGCCACCGCCGAGGACATGCAGCCTTCTTCTGCTCCGCCCGCAAGTCGTCGCTGGACCCGCCTCCATCAGCCTCCGTTCGGCACATCGCCGCCGGGATCTGCTCGCCGCCTCATTGACCCACCGCTTCGCACGCCTACCGGCCTCGTCGCGAGTTCCCAGCGTCGTCTCCTTCTGCTTGAGCGGGGGAGACTAGCAACAGATCTTCTGCATCGACACTATCTGAATTGAGCGCTCGTGTTGACCGAATGAAGCAAGTGCCAAGCCCAGCCTCCTTCGTTGCCATGGCCCAGCCGCACCTCATCCACCCACCGACCGGGCCGAGGCCCAGATCTGTCAGCTCCCAAAAGGCCCAAAGTGAGCAGCCCCTCTCCACTCCTTCTCATGTACACTATTGGGCCAGCCAGCAGATTCAGCCCGACTCGTATTTTTTTCCATGGAACGATTTATCTTTTTCCAGGAGTCTGGCAGTTTTGCAGAAAACCCCTTCATGATCATGCATATAATAACTCTCCAACCATGCATCATATATGAAACTTGCTTAGATTTTCATCTAGTTTAATAATATGCAACTTTCATCTATGTTTGAAATGTTTAAAATGATGCTTGTTTAAATTTTGCTCTATGAACATGCTAAAATGCTTTAATTCATAACTAAATAACCGTAACTCGGTTTGTAATAAACTTTATATGTAAATGGGGTAGAAAATTCCTAGTTTAACATGATGCACTCATCTAGAATGTTTAACAACTATAAAATATGGTTTAGGGCAGAACAGTATCGAACCTAATATATGGATATGGGGATTTACCGGAATTGTTGTTCATTGCTTCCGGCCTCATTTAACCTTGCCTAGATAGGTAGTTTTCTTTTGCTTAACCCCTCGTCATGTTAAGAACATTTAATATTGTTGGGTACATAACAAGATCGAAATAAATAATGGAATGTGGTCTTTGTCAATATGCATCCCGATGCATATTAAGCTCCACTTAATTTGTAGGATTGCTTGTGCACTTTGCCATGCCATGCTTCATTAAACCAGACGTGCATCATACTTGATTGTGCATCATGACATGCTTATGTGGTGGTTGTTTACTATGTTGCGTGTTTCTTTCCAGTGTTGCTTCTTCGGGTTGGTCCCGATAATGTCGTGTTGTGAGGATTCGTTCAACTTCGTCCGTTTGTCTTCTTCATGGACTCGTTCTGCTTCCTTGCAGGATTTCAAGCAAGATGACCATACCCTTGAAATCACTTCTATCTTTGCTTGCTAGTTGCTCGCTCTTTTGCTATGCCTATGCTGCGATACCTACCACTTGCTTATCATGCCTCCCAAATTGCCATGTCAAACCTCTAACCCACCTGGTCCTAGCAAACCATTGATTGGCTATGTTACCGCTTTGCTCAGCCCCTCTTATAGCATTGTTAGTTGCAGGTGAAGATGAAGTTTGTTCCTTGTTGGAACATGGAGATGTTGTTCCTTGTTGGAACATGTTTACTTGTTGGGATATCACAATATCTCTTATTTAATTAATGCATCTATGTACTTAGTAAGGGGTGGAAGGCTCGGCCTTTTGCCTAGTGTTTTGTTTCACTCTTGCCGCCCTAGTTTCTGTCATATCGGTGTTATGTTCCCGGATTTTGCGTTCCTTACGCGGTTGTGATGAGGACATGACTACCTTGGATATGACCAAAAATATTGCATATATGCATATTTGTCAGGTGATTTCTAGTGCAAACTATTCAATAATCTATTTATGTTATCCAGAACAAAAATACTTCACACACTTTTGTGTTTTGTCTAATTGCAGGTGTATGAGACATTTGTACAATCCACATATGAAGATAAGGAAGAAAGAGATGTTTATTTGCTGTCCAAAAAGTTCTCTCACGTCACTTTTGGCCCAAGAGAAGATAGAGTCCAAGTCTCTCACGTTCTGGATTCAGATTCGGACTGCACAGACACACCTGACTCAAAACGCACACAAGTTTTTCATACGGACTCCGAATTGGGTGATTCTTTTTTTGTTGGAAACTAGATTTCGTGCACTTTCCAACCCAATTGGAATCACCTTCAAATTCGTCCGGAGCGTTGAGTTGTGGACGAAACAATCTGATGCTGCAGCAGAATCCGAGTCAAACTACAAGTCCAAAGGTGTTACATCACCTCCACTTGGGCCCATTGGCCTTGTACGACCTAGATTTAGTTTTAGGCTGCCTTGGGACATCCTCCCACCTCCTTGGCCGCCACCCCTTGCTCCTATATAAGTAGATCCATCTAGTAGCTTTTCCTGGGGATTTGTTTAGTTAAAAGTTAGCCATTGCAACTTCGTGTACTTCGTTTGTGTCCAACGACCAGACCAAGACCGCTTACGGATCCCCACCTTTATCAATACTTCATATATACTCGCAATATTCAGATTGCTTTTATCATATTCTTGCTTGTTCTTCGATTGCTTGCAGGAATAGACCTTCGTGGTCAGGTTGATTGTGCTCCGGCATGGTAAATAACCTCTCGGAGTTGGTTTAGCGATTGCTAAGGCGCAACGTCGTGCACGTTTGTAGTCGGATCGTCAAAGTCGTCTCCACCAAATCGATAGTTATCATCTCATCGAAAGATCGGGACACCCCGCCTCTATCAAGTGGTATCAGTTTTCAGGTTGCTCGGTGAGAATTTCCAGTTTTTCCTAGATTAGATTTTTTTTCTTACCTATTGTCCAAGAAAAAGCCACAAAAAAAAAGTTAGAACTGTTCATCCTTTATCCAAGCCAGTCTGAGCCTTTGCAATTTTCTATTCATTGCTTGCATAGTTGAATTATCGGTTGCATCGTCGTGTCAGTTGCTGGTCTTAGTGTCTAGTTCCTTTAGAGTTTCGAGTTCTGTTCACATTAGTCACGCCACCGCTGCATCATTATCCCTTCCGCCGTCCACCATCCCATCTATTAATTTCCACCATGTGCTACGCACTGTTCATTGTCATAATCATAGTTGAGGTCATTCACATCTTCGCCTGATCCAATCTGCATCTTATCTAGTTTGTCTTGGAAAAAGGAAGAAAAAAAAGAGAGAGAAAAAAAAGAGAAAAAAGGAAAAAAAAGAAAAAGAGAGAGAAGAAAAAAAAAGCGTGAGAAAAAAAAGAGAGAAGAAAAAAAATTGGATCTATCTAGAATCAATCTCGTACCTGAATTCGGATTGGAATCTGTTTTGCGCACTGTTCAGTAAAACAGGTGTATCTTCCTCATACGAAGTCCGTTTTGGCTCCGTGAGTACTCAAATTGAAGATAGCGACGAGCCGCATCTAAATAGTTGCAGAAGCTAGTTCAATATTTGACACCTCAAAATCGGCTTCTAAATAGGTCGTTTTGCCCTCCGAAGTTCGTGAACACAGCTTGTTCCAATTTTTCAGGCCAGTTTTAGAATTCTTTGACTCCTCATATCAACTCGGAATTGAGTGATTCTTTTTGCATTGGAAATCTTGAGTTAGTAGCATTCTTTGAAAGAATTTGTCAGAAAATTGTCTCAAACTTTTCAAGAGGAAAGTTGGAGAGAGAGTTGTTGTATATCCTGCTTGGCAGTTGTTTTTCATCATTATCTTCACTGCCGTTGTGATCTTCACTTATATCTTGCTGTCAAAAGCTACTTAGTGTCCTTCATTGATGCTAGTTGTGCTACGCCGTGACCTCATTAGTGTTCTAGGCTCGCGTCTCTAGTCCGGTCTAGCCTAGGACCAGCACAGTACCGTCGTTGAGCGTTTATTCAACATTGCATCTTTGAATTGATTATTGCTAATCTTTTCCTACCATATATAGCCAACCCAGCTCCACATATTTCTACACCGTGTATACGTACGCTCCCCTGGCAATCGCTTTACTCAATATTCGGAGTTACTTGACACCGCTGGTTGCCGATCACCGCCTGCTGCATGGTAAGAACTTGTAAGACATTGATATTTGCTTTATTGTGAGCGTTTTACCACCACATCCTAGTAGTTATAGGAACATTATTTTTGGGTTTTGTTTCTTGTTCTACTAACCATGACAGGATCCAGAGTCAATTCATGGGCTTTGTCGATCGCGGGAGACGTGCCACCACCTTTGCAAATACCACAACCGTCACGAGAGGTGCACAAACATCCAAATGCACATGATCAGGTTAATGTATCTATACCACCATTTAATGGCCGTTTCAAACCTGCTTTATATATTGAATGGGAGTTCGACATAAAAAATATATTTGCTTCCCATAATTTCAATGAACATAAAAAGGTTAAGGTTGCGGTTGGTTCTTTCACTGGTTATGCTTTGGTTTGGTGGAGTGAATATTGTCGGTTACACCCTGATTATATACCTACTACTTGGGATGATTTGAAACTTGCCATGCGACATACTTTCGTCCCTGCTTATTATACTCGTGACATGATTAAGAAGTTGCAACACTTAAAACAAGGTAGTGAAACTGTAACAAAATATTATGATGATTTACAAACTACCTTGTTGCATTCCTCTTTAGAAGAAAGTGAAGATGATTTTATGGATACATTTTGGGGAGGATTAAACCGTGATATTCAAGAGATACTAATTCATGAAGAGTGTTATCCTATGGACCATTTGTTTCATCTTGCTTGCAAAGCTGAACAGGAAATAAAACGACGTGTTGGCCACGAGGAGAACAAGCGCACGGTGCACATTCCAAGAGTTGATATGATTGTTCCTTCAACTACTAGGCATACTATGACAACCACATCCGTTGTTGTCAGGACTACATCACCTCCACCATGTGACACATCGCCCCCGAGAGTGGCTACATCATCTGAGTTGATCATAAGAGGTAATGACAAAGGTACTGATCTTCCATCTCTACATGAGAATGATGAATGCCTTGTCAATTTGAATGCACCATCTGATGAGCTACCCACTACTTTGATCACACCACCTATTTTAGAGGACTACGTTGATAATTTGACTTTGCCATGTGATCAAACAACTGAAATACCAACAATTTTGAGTGCACCCATGGAATTAACTATTGATGCAAAAGAACCAATGTTTAATCATTTTGATATGACCTCTAATCTTGGTGATGATTCTGTGTTGAATGACTTATTGCATGTTTGCTTATTTAAGCATGTTGTAGCATGTAAATTTGATGCAAGTAAGGTTTATTCACCAATGTTGGGATGGTTTAATGATGAACATTGTCAATCTTTTGAAATGAATAAGAGCTTCACTTATATGTGCAAACTGAGTTGCAATATTTTCATGCCTTCTACTTCTTGTGCTAATTTTTTGGCTTTAGATTTTATGAACTATGCAAGTTACTCATCTATTCATGTGTAATATATGCAAAAATCAAGGGAAGTAAAAATGGATGACATATACATATACAACATGTACACCTTGTCTCTTTTGTTAGCCACATTTCAGATTAAGCAACGCCGAGGACGGCTTTATTTTCAAGAAGGGGAGGATGATGAGGACATGACTACCTTGGATATGACCAAAAATATTGCATATATGCATATTTGTCAGGTGATTTCTAGTGCAAACTATTCAATAATCTATTTATGTTATGCAGAACAAAAATACTTCACACACTTTTGTGTTTTGTCTAATTGCAGGTGTATGGGACATTTGTACAATCCACATATGAAGATAAGGAAGAAAGAGATGTTTATTTGCTGTCCAAAAAGTTCTCTCACGTCACTTTTGGCCCAAGAGAAGATAGAGTCCAAGTCTCTCACGTTCTGGATTCAGATTCGGACTGCACAGACATACCTGACTCAAAACGCACACAAGTTTTTCATACGGACTCCGAATTGGGTGATACTTTTTTTGTTGGAAACTAGATTTCGTGCACTTTCCAACCCAATTGGAATCACCTTCAAATTCGTCCGGAGCGTTGAGTTGTGGACGAAACAATCTGATGCTGCAGCAGAATCCGAGTCAAACTACAAGTCCAAAGGTGTTACATCACCTCCACTTGGGCCCATTGGCCTTGTACGACCTAGATTTAGTTTTAGGCTGCCTTGGGACGTCCTCCCACCTCCTTGGCCGCCACCCCTTGCTCCTATATAAGTAGATCCATCTAGTAGCTTTTGCTGGGGATTTGTTTAGTTAAAAGTTAGCCATTGCAACTTCGTGTACTTCGTTTGTGTCCAACGACCAGACCAAGACCGCTTACGGATCCCCACCTTTATCAATACTTCATATATATTTGCAATATTCAGATTGCTTTTATCATATTCTTGCTCGTTCTTCGATTGCTTGCAGGAATAGACCTTCGTGGTCAGGTTGATCGTGCTCCGGCGTGGTCAATAACCTCAGGAGATTGGTTTAGCGATTGCTAAGGCGCAACGTCGTGCACGTTTGTAGTCGGATCATCAAAGTCGTCTCCACCAAATCGGTAGTATCATCTCATCGAAAGATCGGGACACCCCGCCTCTATCAAGTGGTATCAGTTTTCAGGTTGCTCGGTGAGAATTTCCAGTTTTCCTAGATTAGATTTACTTTCTTACCTATTGTCCAAGAAAAAGCCACAAAAAAGAGTTAGATCTATTCATCCTTGGTCCAAGCCAGTCTGAGCCTTTGCAATTTTCTTTTCATTGATTGCATAGTTGAATTATCGATTGCATCGTCGTGTCGAGTTGCTGGTCTTAGTGTCTAGTTCGTTTAGAGTTTCGAGTTCTGTTCACATTAGTCACGCCACCGCTGCATCATTATCTCTTCCGCTGTCCACCACCCATCCATCAATTTCCACCACGTGCTACCCACCATTCATTGTCATAATAATAGTTGAGATCGTTCACATCTTCACTTGATCCAATCTGCATCTTATCTAGTTTGTTTTGGAAAGAGGGAGAAAAAAAGAGAGAAAAAAACGAGAGAAAAAAAGGAAAAAAAAGTCAGAGAAAAAAAAAGGAGAGAAAGAAAAAAAAGTGTGAGGAAAAAAAAGAGAGAAGAAAAAAAACAAAAAAATCGGCACAAACTTTTTCAGAGGAAAGTTGGAGACAAAGTTGTTGATATATCCTGCTTGGCTGTTGTTTCACCTCATTATCTTCACTGCTGTTGTGATCTTCACTTATATCTTGCTGTCAAGAGCTACTTAGTATCCTTCATTGATGCTAGTTGTGCTACGCCGTGACCTCATTAGTGTTCTAGGCTCGCGTCTCTAGTCCGGTCTAGCCTAGGACCAGCACAGTACCGTCGTTGAGCGTTTATTCAACATTGCATCTTTGAATTGATTATTGCTAATCTTTTGCTACCATATATAGCCAACCCAGCTCCACATATTTCTACACCGTGTATACGTACGCTCCCTTGGCAATCGCTTTACTCAATATTCGGAGTTACTTGACACCGCTGGTTGCCGATCACCGCCTGCTGCATGGTAAGAACTTGTAAGACATTGATATTTGCTTTACTGTGAGCGTTTTACCACCACATCCTAGTAGTTATAGGAACATTATTTTTGGGTTTTGTTTCTTGTTCTACTAATCATGACAGGATCCAGAGTCAATTCATGGGCTGTGTCGATCGCGGGAGACGTGCCACCACCTTTGCAAATACCACAACCGTCACGAGAGGTGCACAAACATCCAAATGCACATGATCAGGTTAATGTATCTATACCACCATTTAATGGCCGTTTTAAACCTGCTTTATATATTGAATGGGAGTTCGACATAAAAAATATATTTGCTTCCCATAATTTCGATGAACATAAAAAGGTTAAGGTTGCGGTTGGTTCTTTCACTGGTTATGCTTTGGTTTGGTGGAGTGAATATTGTCGATTACACCCTGATTATATACCTACTACTTGGGATGATTTGAAACTTGCCATGCGACATACTTTCGTCCCTGCTTATTATACTCGTGACATGATTAAGAAGTTGCAACACTTAAAACAAGGTAGTGAAACTGTAACAAAATATTATGATGATTTACAAACTACCTTGTTGCATTCCTCTTTAGAAGAAAGTGAAGATGATTTTATGGATAGATTTTGGGGAGGATTAAACCGTGATATTCAAGAGATACTAATTCATGAAGAGTGTTATCCTATGGACCATTTGTTTCATCTTGCTTGCAAAGCTGAACAGGAAATAAAACGACGTGTTGGCCACGAGGAGAACAAGCGCACGGTGCACATTCCAAGAGTTGATATGATTGTTCCTTCAACTACTAGGCATACTATGACAACCACATCCGTTGTTGTCTGGACTACATCACCTCCACCATGTGACACATCGCCCCCGAGAGTGGCTACATCATCTGAGTTGATCATAAGAGGTAATGACAAAGGTACTGATCTTCCATCTTTACATGAGAATGATGAATGCCTTGTCAATTTGAATGCGCCATCTTATGAGCTACCCACTACTTTTATCACACCACCTATTTTAGAGGACTACGTTGATAATTTGACTTTGCCATGTGATCAAACAACTGAAATACCAACAATTTTGAGTGCACCCATTGAATTAACTATTGATGCAAAAGAACCAATGTTTAATCATTTTGATATGACCTCTAATCTTGGTGATGATTCTGTGTTGAATGACTTATTGCATGTTTGCTTATTTAAGCATGTTGTAGCATGTAAATTTGATGCAAGTAAGGTTTATTCACCAATGTTGGGATGGTTTAATGATGAACATTGTCAATCTTTTGAAATGAATAAGAGCTTCACTTATATGTGCAAACTGAGTTGCAATATTTTCATGCCTTCTACTTCTTGTGCTAATTTTTTGGCTTTAGATTTTATGAACTATGCAAGTTACTCATCTATTCATGTGTCATATATGCAAAAATCAAGGGAAGTAAAAATGGATGACATATACATATACAACATGTGCACCTTGTCTTTTTTGTTAGCCACATTTCAGATTAAGCAACGCCGAGGACGGCTTTATTTTCAAGAAGGGGAGGATGATGAGGACATGACTACCTTGGATATGACCAAAAATATTGCATATATGCATATTTGTCAGGTGATTTCTAGTGCAAACTATTCAATAATCTATTTATGTTATCCAGAACAAAAATACTTCACACACTTTTGTGTTTTGTCTAATTGCAGGTGTATGAGACATTTGTACAATCCACATATGAAGATAAGGAAGAAAGAGATGTTTGTTTGCTGTCCAAAAAGTTCTCTCACGTCACTTTTGGCCCAAGAGAAGATAGAGTCCAAGTCTCTCACGTTCTGGATTCAGATTCGGACTGCACAGACACACCTGACTCAAAACGCACACAAGTTTTTCATACGGACTCCGAATTGGGTGATTCTTTTTTTGTTGGAAACTAGATTTCGTGCACTTTCCAACCCAATTGGAATCACCTTAAAATTCGTCCGGAGCGTTGAGTTGTGGACGAAACAATCTGATGCTGCAGCAGAATCCGAGTCAAACTACAAGTCCAAAGGTGTTACATCACCTCCACTTGGGCCCATTGGCCTTGTACGACCTAGATTTAGTTTTAGGCTGCCTTGGGACATCCTCCCACCTCCTTGGCCGCCACCCCTTGCTCCTATATAAGTAGATCCATCTAGTAGCTTTTCCTGGGGATTTGTTTAGTTGAAAGTTAGCCATTGCAACTTCGTGTACTTCGTTTGTGTCCAACGACCAGACCAAGACCGCTTACGGATCCCCACCTTTATCAATACTTCATATATACTCGCAATATTCAGATTGCTTTTATCATATTCTTGCTTGTTCTTCGATTGCTTGCAGGAATAGACCTTCGTGGTCAGGTTGATTGTGCTCCGGCATGGTAAATAACCTCTCGGAGTTGGTTTAGCGATTGCTAAGGCGCAACGTCGTGCACGTTTGTAGTCGGATCGTCAAAGTCGTCTCCACCAAATCGATAGTTATCATCTCATCGAAAGATCGGGACACCCCGCCTCTATCAGGTTGGGTGATAATGGGAACCCCTTGACAGTTCGCCTTGAATGAAACTCTTCCAGTAATGCCCAACATTGGTTTTACCATTTGCCACCTAGCCTCTTTTTCCCTTGGGTTCCACGGACTCAAGGGTCATCTTATTTAAACCCCCCGGGCCAGTGCTCCTCTGAGTGTTGGTCCACCTCGTCAGCCGCCGGTGGCCACCAGGGGCAACTCTGGGCTGGCCTACCGGAAGTTTAAACAATCCGAGTGTGCCCTGAGAACGAGATATGTGCAGCTCCTATCGGGATTTATCGGCACATTCGGGCGGTGTTGCTGGATTTGTTTTAACTTGTCGAAGTTGTCTTGTAGAACCGGGATACCGAGTCTGATCGGAATGTCTCGGGAGAAGGTATATCCTTCGTTGACCGTGAGAGCTTGTCATGGGCTAAGTTGGGACTCCCCTGCAGGGATTTGAACTTTCGAAAGCCATGCCCGCGGTTATGGGCAGATGGGAATTTGTTAATGTCCGGTTGTAGATAACTTGAACCTTAACTTAATTAAAATGAATCAACTGCGTGTGTAACCGTGATGGTCTCTTCTCGGCGGAGTCCGGGAAGTGAACACGGTGTTGGAGTAATGTTTGCTGTAGGTTGTTTCTCTAGTTCTTCGTTCGTGCTTTGCCTTCTCTTCTCGCTCTCTTTTGCGAACAGGTTAGCCACCATATATGCTAATCGCTTGCTGCAGCTCCACATATTACCCTGCCTTTCCTATAAGCTTAAATAGTCTTGATCGCGAGGGTGCGAGATTGCTGAGTCCCCGTGGCTCACAGATTACTTCCGAACCAGATGCAGGGCCCAAAGATTCCGTTACTATGTGAGCTCAAGTGGGAGTTCGACGAAGACTCACACCGTTACTATGTGACTTTCCCTGATGATCAGTAGTGGAGCCCAGTTGGGGTCGATCGGGGATCTGTGTAGCATTTGGGGTAGTCTTCTTTTATTTTGGTTCCGTAGTCGGACCTTGATTGTATCTGGTTGATGTAATGCTTTATTCATGTAATTGTGTGAAGTGGCGATTGTAAGCCAACTATGTATATTTTTCCCTTATGTATTACATGGGTTGTGTAAAGATTACCTCACTTGCGACATTGCTTTCAATGCGGTTATGCCTCTAAGTCGTGCTCCGACAAGTGGGAGATATAGCGGCATCGAGGGCGTTACATCACCCAAGCAATCAAGCATATAAGCATTACATTTCAATTATCTACTAACATAAGCATTGAAGTTTTCTTTTTTAACAATAAAGTTATCAAATTCATCCAAGCATTGACTAGCAGACTAATTATGAGGAATATCACCTTCATCAAATCTATAGAGAAAATTTACCTCTACTGCCTGTGTCGGGTTATCAAGACCATGTATTTCTTTGATAGGTGGTAAATTCTTAACGTCTTCAGCTTTTATACCTTTATCTTTCATAGATTTCTTTGCCTCTTGCATATCTTTAGGACTGAGAAATAGAATACCTCTTTTCTTCAGAGTTGGCTTAAGAGGTGGTTCAGGAAGAGTCCAATCATTATCATTACTCAATATATTATTCAATAGTACTTCTGCTTGATCAATAGTTCATTCCCTGAAAACACAACCAGCACAACTATCTAGGTGGTCCCTTGAAGCATCAGTTAGTCCATTATAAAAGATGTCAAGTATTTCATTTTTCTTGAGAGGATGATCAGGCAAAGCATTAAGTAATGGAGAAGCCTCCCCCAAGCTTGTCGGAAACTCTCTTCTTCAATTTGCTCATAGTTAAATATTTCCTATAAGGTAGCTTGTTTCTTATGAGAAGGAAAATATTTTCCAGAGAAGTACGAGCAAGAGAATTAAACCATATCTTAGCATCACCCTTTAATGAGAAAGGAAACAACTTCAGAATATAGTAATAGATAATTTTTTTCCTCATGAGCAAATCAGGTGGCTATATCATTAAGTTTAGTAAGATGTGCCACAACAGTTTTAGATTCATAACCATGGAAAGGATCAGATTCAACCAAAGTAATTAACTCATGATCAACAGAGAATTCATAATCCTTATCAGTAACAAAGATAGGTGAAGTAGCAAACTTAGGATCATATTGCATTCTAGCATTCAAAGATTTTTCTTTCCACATGCATATTAATTTCTTGAGATCACCTCTATCCTTACAAGCAAGAAAGTCCCTAGCTACCTCTCCACCCATAACATAACCCTCTGGTAAAATAGGAATTTCATATCTAGGAGAGCTAGTGTTATCAGGTGTTTCAAAGTTTTTAGTTTGAATAATTTCATCAGTTTCAGAAATATCATCACTTTCAGCATTCTCAATATCATTAACTCTAGCAATTTGTTCATCAAGAAATTCACCCAGTGGGGCAACATTATCAACCCAAGTAGTAGTATCATCATAAGCATCATGCATACCATAAGTAGCATCATCAATAGCATGCGACATATCAGAATCAATAGCAGGTGTAGGTGTCGCAAGCTTACTCAAAACAGAAGGTGAATCAAGTGCAGAGCTAGATGACAGTTCCTTACCTCCCCTCATAGTGGAGGGAAAAATCTTGGTTCTGGTATCCTTCAGATTCCTCGTAGTGATCAACAGATATAAATCCCAAGTGACTCAGAGAATATAGCTATGCTCCCCGGCAATGGCGCCAGAAAAAGGTCTTGATAACCCACAAGTATAGGGGATCGTAACAATTTTCGAGGGTAGAGTATTCAACCCAAATTTATTGATTTGACACAAGGGGAGCGAAAGAATATTCATGAGTATTAGAAGCTGAATTGTCAATTCAACCACACCTGAAAGACTTAATATCTGCAGCAAAGTATTTAGTAGCTAATTAGTATGGAAGTAACGGTAATGGTAACAAACTAACAACAGCAGTTTTGTAGTGATTGTAACAGCAGCAGCGGCGAAAGTAACTTAGTGAAAGTGCTAGTTATCGACTAGAGGGGGGGTGAATAGGCGATTTTTATGAATGTCTTCAAAACACGGGGGCTTTGAAGACAAACAGTAGAAATGAACCTATTGATATGCAGCGGAAGGTAGCCTACACTAGACAAGCCATTGTCAAGTAGGCAATGAAGTGAAAGCACGAAGACTATCAACAGCTAGGTAGTATGGATCAGGATGGAAGATAGTATGAAGCCAAACAACAACAGTCTTTACACAATGAAGTCAATCATATCATGCAAGCAGGCAATGACTTCACCAAGACAAACTGTAAATAAAGAGAGGTAAAGGATAGAACCAGTTGCTTGGTGAGGACAGGAATTTGTTGGACCAGTTCCAGTTGCTGTGAAAACTATACGCCTGGTTAGGGAGGCTGAGATTCAACTCAGAAGACAGCGTCTTCACCTTATTCCCTTGAGCTAAGGACACACAGTCCTAGCCCAATCACTCTGGTAAGTCTTCAAGGTAGACTTCCAAACCTTCACAGACTTTGTTCACCGGCGATCCACAATGACTCTTGGATGCTTAGAACGCAACGCCTAACCGGCTGGAGGATTCACAGTTCTCAAGTCTAACAAGTCTTCAGATCACGCAGATAGAAAGATTTCAGTGATGCTTAACACTATTTGGCTCTGGGTGTTTAGGGCTTTGTCCTCGCAAGGATTTCTCTCTCAAAAGCTTCGGAGGTGGGTTGCTCTCAAACGACAAAAGCCGTGCACTAACTCTGAGCAGCCACCAATTTATAGTGTAGGGGGTGGGATATTTATAGCCAGGAGGCAACCCAACCTGATTTCTCCGAAATGACCCTGGGTCAGTAAGGAACTGACACGTGTCCAATGGTCAGATTTCAAACACACACGGCAACTTGACTTGGGCTACAAGTAAAGGTGACTTATCCAGCTCTGGATAAGATTTGCTCTCATTGTCTTCGCTCGAAGACATAGGATTTGGTTGAGCATCACTTCAGTCACTCTGACTTTGTTCACTTGGATCCCACTTAACAGTACGGCGGTTCCTATGACTCAACAAAGAAGAAAAGGAAACTACGAAACAACTATGTCTTCGCAATCCGTAGTCTTCATGCGATTTTTTCTCATGTCATAGTCTTCAATGTGAATCTTCTTCGCAGACCACCATTGTCTTCAATGTCTTCACAGATTTTTAGGGGTCATCTCTGGTAGGTAAATCGAATCAATGAGGGACTACTACCTGTGTTATCCTGCAATTCTCACAAACACATTAGTCCCTCAACCAAGTTTGGCATCAATACTCCAAAACCAACTAGGGGTGGCACTAGATGCACTTACAATCTTCCCCTTTTTGGTGATTGATGACAAACTGGCTGAAGTTTTCAACATGGATAAAAGTATGTGAAATTGTAAGGGTAAAGGTATTGTCTTCATAAGTAGCAAAAGGCTCCACCTGAAGATGTGCATATAAGTAGTTTGCTCTTGAATGCAAATGCACATGGCAGGTTTTAATTGTGGAGATCCTCTTCAACTGATGGAGAGAATTCATTATGCATATAAAGATATAACAAAGATAATGACATGCATAATGAAAAATGGGCGTCTGCGGAATGACTTCATGCGAAATTTATCATCGCATCACAAAGTGGCAGACAAAGTGGCAGACGACCATCAAGTTTAAGCGTTACAACCCAAAGAACCAAATGTATCAAAAACGAGAGTTGTAACCACTTAGGAAAAAAATAGCAACCACCCATATGGACCCGCTTGAAGACTATCTACTCATATGCTTCTCCCCCTTTTGTGAGTAAGGACCAAAAAGGTTTGAAGACATAGAGCATCTACGTGTTCCCATCAGGAGTAGATGAAGGTGCAGGGTCGATGTTGGAGTTCGGTGGTGCAGAGGGGCCTGGTGCAGTGTCGAGATGCAGTGAAGCCATGGCTGGTGGACTGGCATCGTCTTCTTCTTCGACGACTCTTGCAACAACAGCTGCAGCCGAAGATGAATACTCAGAATCTTCAATGGGCGGAGTTCGACACCAGCTTGCATTGCGAGGAGGAGTGGAGTCAAATTTGAAACCCTCAGTCAAGCCATCTTCGCGAAGATCCTCTTCAGAGCAAAGAAGTGTGAGACTCTTCCAGGACCTCCTACAGGCTTCATAGGAAACAAATGAGTTCTTGGTGGCCAGGTTTCTGATGTGATTGACATCCACCAAGATGCTCTACATCTGACGCTTTAGCCAGTCATGGTGCCTATCTTGTTTCTGATGCAAGGCCACAAGAAGCTCTCGGTCATTGAGCACACGAGATCGCTTCTGAGGCCTTTGAGCAATGGTGCTTTCAGTGGCTTCAGTAGTTGCACGATGAGGTGCACGTGTATTGCCAGCCAGAGGATAGATACGAGTTGCAGCAAGAACTCCCTCAATTGGTTGCGAGAAGCTTTGGCGATCAACATTATGAAGATAAATTGGCTCCTTGGCAGGCTCAGGGTAGATGGCTTCGACAGACATATCAACCTCAGGCAAGAAGATAAGATGGTTGCGCGCAGAGGACTGATAGTTGACAGAAGAGTGAAGCTTGATTAAGGGCATCACCCATGGAGCATAAAACTTCAGGCCAAATAGATCAATTCCAAATGCAGCAAGTTGCTTGATGAAGAAGTCTTGCGCATTGAAACGAATGTCATTCAGAATATAGAACACCAATGTCTTCATCGTGCCTTCAAGTTTGGCGCAGGAGAATGTCCTTTGACGGGGCATAGAGTTCGCCTTACAATGTGATAAATGGTTTGGGGCGGATACTCAAGGTCTTTGACAAAGAAATCCTTAGGATATTCAGCATCTTGTGGCAGTGGCTTCATCATGCTGAGCATCTGACTCATGTTTGGCTCAGGCTTCTGAAAGATGCTCTCCAATGCATTCCTGTGTAGCAGACAACCAGGTTCATAGTATTCACCTGGAGTGGGCAGGGAAGTAAGCTCGATGATACCTTGAGCTTTGGCTTCATGATGCACATCGCCTGTCATCCACTGAAGGACCCAAGTCTTCGGATCCCTGTTATAGCCACGAATATGAAGAATAGCATAGAACTGCAACAGAAGCTCTTTGTTCCAATGCTCTTTGTCAGTGACAAACTGCAGGAGGCCAACATCTCTGAAACAGTCTAGAGCTTCTTCCAAGCAGGGCAGTCCAGCAATGGCTTCACAATCCAGATGCATGTGAGGAAAGATCCGCCCTTGATTGTATAAGATACATGAGTAATAACCGCACTGCTGAAAGCTCCAGAAGCGATCAGATGAGATCTTTGGCTTGGAGTAAGGGTTCTTGGCACTATTGAAGAATGTGTTGTGTGCCCTGGAGCTGTTTACACTGAACGAGCCTGGCGATGTTGCAACACTGGGAAACCTTGGCAGTCTGGGCTTTGGCTTCTGAACCTGAGGCCTGTGCTCCATATGGTATTCATATTGTGGTCCGGGAGCAGTGGGAGGAACCAGAATAGGCCATTTGACAGTGACAAGTTGGCCGCGATCAAATGCCTGCTCAACAGTGTGTGGCCTTGGGGGTGGAACTGCAGCTTCGGCATTGACTGTGGCTTCAAGTTGTACACTAGCTTCAGGTGCAGCATTAGCTTTAGGCGCCACAGTATTTTCAGCCATGATAACGTCATTTGCTTCAGCAGTGTTGGTTGTGGCCGCCTCAATGTTTTCAACCTCCTCTTCAGTAACAGGAGGGTCAGGCACTAACACGTTCTCCTCGAGAACGACTTCTTGAGTGACAGGGGGTGTGGCAACTCTTTCTTCTTCTTGTCTTGGTTCTTGATTGTCTTCGGCTGATGCAGCTAGAATGTCTTCAACAGCTTTGGCTTCAGACTCAGAGACATTCACAGTAGGAGTGGCTTTAAGAAACACTTCACGTGCGACTGAGCTTTGTTGCACTTCTCCTTTTGGAATGTTCGACATGGTGATCGGAGGCCTAGGGCCTTTGCGAAGCCTGCGGAATGCGGGCGACGCCTGTGGTGATGGAGTGTTCTGAACCATGTAGTCACCGTCAAGCACCAGAGTGGTGACTTGAGGTGGTGGAGTACTGGGTGTGTCTTCATTGCTTGAGGTCTCTTGTTGAGGGCGATCTGCCCACGAAGCATCCTGAGCAATTGACGCCATGGGACGACCAATGCTGATGAGTTCGCTGTTCGTGAGAACAGGAGATGATACCAGTTGGTGCTCAATTTGAGGAAGGACTTCATCATCTTCTACATGGTCTTCACGACCAATGTCTTTAGCTGTGATGGGGTTAATAGCTGGTACTTCTTCGTCTTCAGGAGCCTCTGTGGTAGCAGGCTCGTGAACTACAAGTTGACGCTCTTGGTTGTAGGAGGCAGGACGTGCAACTGAGATGGGCTCAACAACAAGTGGCTCTGTGGCAGCAGCACACTCTTTCCACGAAGACTTTATCTTCGGCTTCTTTGTTGATGGAGCACCATTAGAGGCATCCTTGTGCTTGCGCTTCTTGGCATCAGCTTCAGCTGCCCTGGTTTTCTTTAGCTCTGAAGCTGCTGAGGGGGCTTAGGCTTCGAGCCGGTCATGCCGGCAGGGAAGACAATGCTAGGTGCTTCCTGCCTTGGTGCTTCAGTGCGTGTCGCAGCAGACTTCTTCTTCTGTTTGGCAGCCATTCTAGGGTCAATATCAGGACGTCCCAGAGCCTTGCGCTTCTCTGCCTCATTGTGGGCTTGAACACATTTCTCTGCGAAGTATTTCATCCGCTCTCTTGAGCCTTTAGCTTCCTCGTGCTTCTTGTGAAACTGCTCCTTGAGCTCATACAACATCTTCTTAAAGCTTTGAACATCAGCCACACTGAGCTTTTCCATGTGCTTTTTGAACTATGCCTTCTTAAAATCAATTTTGTTCTTCAGCTCGACGATCTTTTGAGCCAAGGCCAACTCATTTGCAATGGCTTCGTGGAGAGTGACGCTGATGTCCACTAGCAGCTGAAGATCATCGATGCTTATGCTCTGGTCGTTGAACCATTCATCAATGAAGGTGTTCAAATGTCAACGTCAAAGAGGGGTAGATCGTTGAAGATCTCCGCCTCTTGCTTGCTCTTGATTAGAAGCTCAAGAGCATCATCAGCAAAGTCTTCGTCACTTGACAGATCAATGGTTTCATCTTCGTTCCTCGAAACGACAGCTGGTGTTAGTTCATACCCATAAATCTTCATGGGCTTCTTCTTGGGCTTCTCCCTCTTCTTGGAGATACGAGAAAGATCTTCAGATTGCACATTAGGTTTAGGAGGTGCGGTGTCCAATGGCTCGCACGCAAAACTTTTGGTGCAGCAGAGGGCTTTGAAGCCTTTGATTTCTTCTGCTTCCGCTTTGGTGGAGCTGGTGCATCATCAGAATCTGCGTCGTCAGCTGAGTGGTCCACCATAGCCCCCTGTATAGCAATATGCATATGAGGCCTTTGAGGTTGTAGAAGGGGCCGATTTCATTAGGATTGGCATCACGTGTACCATCAGCCCTTGGAGCAGATGGACCAGGGTTCAAGTCAAGGCCAAACTGCTGCTTCTTCTTCTTGGCAGACTCTTTGGCAAACTGAAAGTTGCGCTTGAAGAGATTGTCGTCGCGACACCATAGAAAACTAGATGGGTCGGCATTTTCAGGCTGTGGTCCTCGGACCACGCAAGGATAGAAGCCTTGAGCAATAGCTTCGGGCTTGGACTTAGGCTGCAGATTTCGGTACAAAATATCTCCCCATGGACGCTTGATAGCATTCTTTTCAGCACATTCAGCAGTCACAAATCTGTACTTGAACCATTTTCGGCCCAGTATCTTCGAATCCATTGGATTCGGGTCTTGCGCTCGCCATAGGTTTCTTCAGGATCTAACTTGTACATTTCGAAGAGATCTGGTGGCAGGTCCTTGGTTGTATCCCCACGGCGCTGCCTGCCGCCCTTTCTAGCAGATTTCTTAGTGGCCATAGTATTCAAGCTGAAAGGCTTCAAGACTGTGAATGGCTTACGTCTGCTGGTCAAACAGGAACTAGCTTCAGGAGAATTGATGTGTCGCTGTAAGAATTCTGCAAACGAATGCAGACTATGAGAACCAAGGGATTCTCCCACGGACATGTACCTGTGACAGCATTAGAGGTGGGAGGGAAGGGGAAGAGGTCATATGCATTCTTAGAATATTTTGAAGATAAATTAGTTTGAAGACATTGACCTCATAGTGTGAAGACATTCACTTATTTGATGAGAGTTGGTTCCAGATTTGTACGAATCCAAGAATAAGTACAAGTGAGGAATCTAACTAGTAGTGAAGCATAAGTGAATATACTTGGCATGATATGAGATGCAGAACAAGATTGATCCATATTTGCAATCTTAGAAACCACTTCTAGTTGAAGTGGATGGATCTGATGAATCAAAAGGGCAGTAAAAGTAAGATTTAATTACCACACGAAGAACTGCTAGACGAAGTTGAGAGGGAGGCCGAGCAGTTCAATTTCCCGCTCCCTAACTTGGCGGTGGAAGACACCTACGACGGTGGCGGAGAGGACGAGGTCCGCGGTCGGCGTGAGGACGGCGTCGAAGATGGCACAACAGCTAAGCGCTTCGTCTCCGGCATCGTCGCGAGCTAGCAGAGGCGCTAGGGTTTTGGTGCGAGGAGAGGAGGTGGAAGAAGAGATAATGACCGCTGTGAGGTGTGTATTTATAAGGACAAGGACGGCACAACATTATTACATAGGTGCCCCTGGCGGTTCACATCTGAAGGACACATGGCATGCATGCAACACATTGGAAGTTGTTCCATGTTCCCACACGCCTGAATTGTTGGGTGGTCGTTCCGGCCTCTCCAGGTTTCAGGCAGTAAGGATATGGCATTAAAACAGATTCAATTTTTGTCTCTGTGTCTTCTGCTAACAAGGACTCAGAGAAGACAATCGACAGTTTCAATAGAATGCATATGATTTGGATAGATAGAATCTGAGGTAGAAGCATATAGGGGTTAGGGTCCGATCACATTCACTTAGATCAAAAGATTCAAACATGAAGTCATAGCTATAAGTGAATCTCTACTATTAAAGGAGAATCAGACGTCGTGATGGTTCGACCTCCTCCTTCCCACCTCCCTCGAGAGATCCCGCACAGAAAAAATCGCTAGGAGAATCCACGTTGACAACAAACCACCTCCCACCCCCTTACGATTCCAATTTTCTGGTACAGTAAAAAAGAAAAGGAAAAACAAAAAACACCCACGAGGCCACGACCACGCACACACGTACCCCGCCCCGAACTCTCGTCACCAAACTACCCATCGCTCCTCCCACCCTATCTCTCATGAGAAATATCCCCTACCACTGTCCAGATCGGAGATCACATCGGTCCTCCTCCACCACGTGCCTGCCTCCCCCACGCCCACTATCGTGGCCCGACTCATCCTTCTCTTCGCTCACCGCGCCAGCGCAGGCGCTCACGCCTTCTTAGCGCTCAAACGCCGCCCACGGATAGACGATGGCTTTAGCTGCGTCAACGAGGTCGAGGAGTCCCTGACCCAGCCCTCGCCCTCACCTTCATCGGATGACTCGCCCGTCTTGATGGGGTCGGGTACTCTTTCCCTCCCCTGCCCTGCCCTCCCCTAGCAGTGGCTGACACACTCTTCTCGTCTATCTCCCGGGTATGCCCTCCCCTCCTTTGGCATGCTGGGGACCGATGACCGTGGGGAATTTGATCTGGTGGCGCCCATCGAACATCGAGAGGTTGGCACAGCCCCGCCACACACTTGTCCCCCCTCATTAGGATCCTCAATTTTTCATCTAAAAGGTTCTGTCTGCGTGCGCGTGCCTCTGATTTCATTCCTGAATTAATCTTATCTTGAAGTGTGGTGATCATGCATGTTTGTTTGTGTTCTCAAGGCATTCAACCTCTGCTTTCGCTTCTTGTGCAAGTTTATGTGGATGGAACTACCACCATATCCACCTAGTGTTTTGGTTTGGTCTTGTGATGCTGACGCACATTGTCTTTCATGTTCCTACTATTTGCCTTTTAGTTTTGACTTGTGATCTCGACGCACATTTTCTTTCTACAACTGTGATATTTCCTTCTTTCATTGATGAATGCAACTGCATGAATGGGACAGCGAAGCCGTTGTCATGAAAATTGCAGAATGATGACAGAGATACCAAGGCGTGAAATAAAGGCAAATGTGAAGCTTTTGCATCAATCCTCAGACTGATTCCTGCAAATTTTCCCACAGAACTACAACATGGTAGTCTTGAAGTAAATACTATTTTTGTTATTTTCTATGTTTTTTTAGCACAATACATAGTTAATATTGTTTTTTGTCTCAAGTTCAAGATGAGGGTGACCAATTAAGAAAACAGTTTGGTGAGATAGAGTGGTAGGTTTGCTAGAATCACTGTAGCTTTTTTTGGGATTTTTTTAGGAAACTATTTTGTTTACACCATCCTATTGACATGTCTATGGCAGCAGTGAAACTTAAACGAACACTTCTGGGCTAGATATTATTAAGGTGTACATACATTGATCCTTTGCATGGATCTTGCCATCTTTATTTGCCAGTCATTTGAACTATTTGAGAAACTTGAAGGCAAGCTCAAGGAAATACATCATTACCTTTTAGTTTTATTCTTGAGTTGTTGGAATCAATATGGAAAACATCTTCCTATTGTACACACAATATTTACTGGTTTGTAGTCTTATACTCTGTTTGACATTACACATTACGGAAATACTGAGATTATGCTTATGCCACTGTGCTGATAGAGATTGGCTACTTAATAGTATGGAGAGGACAAGATCGAAAAGGACGGTGATATAAGGAAAGTGGGGAGTGGAAGAGGAAGAAAGTTGGGATGACAATTATAAATAGGTTAGTACTTTGCATCTTTATGCACTGAGGTATTCTTTGTGGTAGAAATAACTGTTTTAAAAGGCTCTTTGGCGAAACTGTATGACGTATGTGTGTTCCTTCACATGGACAAGTATGAAAGGGTACCCATTATGAAATCATAGACCGGTGATGTATCATTTCTTTGTCTTTCATATTGCATATATGGCTCACATGGCCGCACTCTGCAGAATATCGAGTTTGATGACGATGATGATGATGATGATTGGAACCAAGAGGAGGAACCAAGTAAGTTTCATTTGATTTTCTGTTCATATGGCGGCTACTGTGACTAGATATGTAAAGTCTAGATTGGTTTACTTACTTTCTTGTATGTTCTATACTTACAGCTTTTTAGTACTTGCTTCTTGTTGCCTCTCAGTGTATCATTAAATAATCAGTTGTGTTGACAATGGTGCATCGATCCTATTTAGTTCTCGTTTTGTATGCCTCCCCAACTACATCTTATACCCAAAAAATATTAGTATACAAATTGATATCAGTTGTGGGAGACTCGGCTACGCCGATAATGCCTCCAATGTGGTGGCTGTCATGGTGGACGCCACCATGTGAGCTTCAGCTCATTCGGGTGTAGCCGGAGCGATTTCCTTCGCAGTTCAAGTCCGAGCAGTTTTTTATGTGCATACATGTAATCCCGTTTTGCTTGGTCCCTAGCATTATTAATTTTATTGTTCTGCCAATAACAACCATGTAATGTGTGCATGTCCACGTCTTGGTGTAATTCTCGGTTAGTTAGATCTGACCGATGCATGTGCTTCATCGGATGCCACGAATCCAGTGCAAGCAGCGTCGCTGTGGCTGGGTTCAGGTGGACATGTGATGGTTCATCCGATATACCTACTCACTAGCTACTTTCTCGCTTTTTCAGTAGTATTTTAAATGACAATACTTGACCATATAAATAAGAGAAAAAACCAGAAAAGGCTGCAAGATTTTTATGCAATGCAAATCACTTGTTCTTTCGTGTCCAAATACTTGTGTAAGCGCGCTTGTTCTTTCGTGTCCAAATACTTGTGTAGTGTTGTGAGAGAGATCCTGGAACTTCAGCTTTTGTCATGCAGTTTCT
Organism: Triticum aestivum; assembly: GCF_018294505.1. Classification (NCBI taxonomy): domain Eukaryota; kingdom Viridiplantae; phylum Streptophyta; class Magnoliopsida; order Poales; family Poaceae; genus Triticum; species Triticum aestivum. Next base: position 217,927,139 of record NC_057794.1, on the reverse strand, counting down.
TGAGTCGTATACATCTCGTGTCCTTTAGATACATCATGTGTACAGGGAGCAAGTGCCACATTGCTACATTTAATGCTTTGGTGTGCTCTCACGCTCCAAGCCATTGTCCCACGCTCCAAACTGCATATATTAACTATGATATGAAATTTTAATTGCTCGTAATTTAAATTTTTGACACAAGGCAGGAGCCAAGAATATGTAAGACACACTTGAGAAGATACGTAAGAGAGTATATTAATTTACCTTTGAAGGGAAGAGTATATAATTTAAGACTAAGGCACATATGTGTGACATGGAAGCTCTTAACAATGGTTAGCATATGGTTGCCAAGTTATTTCTCTGGTTCATCTCAAATTGAGCGTCTTGATACTTCATATGAAAGTTTTGTTGTAAAATTTTGTTTTCCTCAAGACACTTTTTTGTATGAAAGAAATATGTATAAAATTCCTCAAAGCATTGTAGATAAGCAGGTTCATATGTCTGAGTGTCTGACATGCCTTTCTTTTTTTTAGTTTTTCCTGCCAGAAAGAAAGCAAATGACTTATTTAATCTCAGAGATATGTCGACGTTATCAGTTTTGAGGAGTCATTGTTCCACGCACACAAAATGTTGACAGATGTATCATTTACAATGAAAATTTAATTGTAATTTCAGTGCCACGTCATAAAATTTCAACTCACCAGTTCAGCCCCTTCCATAAGGTAGTTCTCTTTCTATGACCTGAAATCACAAAATCCATTGCATGTGATTTAGTCTTCTGTACCAACATAGCAAATTAGCAATTGTAAATGATTACCTAAGGCGGTGAAGTTATGTGTTGCTACAAAATCTTTCTCTGCCAGTCTCAACGGGGCGACAACGTCATCCAGTTTGTTCATTCATTCAATTCCTTTTGCTTTGCAGATATTGCATCAAAGGTCAGAAGTGAACTGTGCAATACATCAATCTAATATCTCTACTATTAAAGGGGGATCGAATGTCGTGATGGTTTGACCTCCCCT
>NC_057794.1:217911731-217925832 GCF_018294505.1 Triticum aestivum | reverse complement strand
ATCTCCTCTCCCACCCCCTCATACGAGCCCACGCATGCAATGAGCCAAGGCCTATTATTTTCCCTCGTGCAACCCTCCCTCCAACCGAGCCCACCGATCCTCCAGGCCCCAACCACGTTCGGAAAGAAAGTTCCCATGACCCACGAAGTCACGAACAGCCCCCCACACCCCATTCTCCCCCACGTTGCTCCCAATCATGTCTCTCGCCAGACCTGAGAAATTTCGCCGCCGCCGCTCTACTCCTCATTCGCCCCTCGTGGTCGTCGTGGCCACAGTCCTGGTCGTGGGAGCACGGTCGCCGGGATGGCGTACGTGCTGGAGCTCGGCCGCCGGGATGGGGTATGGGCTGGGAGCTCGTTCGCCAGGATGGGGACAGGGTGGGAGCGCGGTGCGGGATTGGGGGGAAATTCGCCACCGCCGCTGCTCCTCTGCTCATTCACCTTGTGAGTTTCCTTTTCTATTGGTTGACTTTCACATCTCCGGTAGGGTAGCGAGGCAGTCGATCAGGGCGGCGATGGCGAGGGACGTCGGTGTGGATGTTGTGGCAGTGGCAGCCTCATCGCGGGAGACACTGACATCGATCGATCCCTGGAACCCGCCTTCCTGCACTCCAATGATGTAGCACGCCCATTCCGCCTCTCCTCTATCTAAGGCTGATCTACTCAATGCGTCAAGGTATCCATCTAGGGCTTCTTTGATTCAAAGGATTCTCGAAGGAATTTTGGAGGATTCTAATCCTTAGGAATTTTTCCTATCTTGGTTGTTTGATTCGTAGGATTGTAAACCATAGGAATTTTTCCATATGATTCATTTGCACTAGATTTCATAGGAAACATCCCATCCACTCAAACCCCTTTGAAAGAATTCTGCGTTTTTTCTATGCACAATCAAACACTCGTACCATCCTGTAGGATTCAAGACGACATTCCACTCTAATCCCATGTTCTTCCTATTCCCGCGTTTTGGAAATCCTACAAATCAAAGAGGCCCCTAGACTCCCGTGCTTACTGGATTACAGTTACACTTTAGAATTCCTTTTTGTTCTCTAGCTGCTCGACCAAATGATTCAGTGAGTTTGGAGTTGTAGAGGACATGGAAAGTCGCTTATTCAGAACCACGTATGATGTTCTTCAGTAATTTAACATCTTTTCTTACTCACTATATGTTCAGGTTGTGGAGCATACATTCTCGATCATATGCCCCGCGGGCATTCTGTTAACTTGCAGGATATACTGACTAACTCAGACAGGTGTAACTTGGCAACTTGCCTTATGGTAGACGACCTTTTCATTAGCTATACTCAGATCAAGTTGTACTACTGAGGTAGCAGTAATTAATGATGTTGTAGTTAGTTGTAATCAATGAGGAAAAACAAGTCTGGGTCGTTTTGTGTTATACAGAAAACCATTGAAAAATACCAATTTCAGAAATAACGAGTTGCATATTAAATTGTTTAGGGTACACAAATCTATATCCAGATCAGTTGTAGCAGTTATACTTCATATGAGAAATATTGATGTTTCCAATGAAACATAAGATGATTCGTCTGGGAGACTGTAATTAAGGATGATAGTCTAGGTTTCACCTTAAGTCTGCGGCAAAGCTATTGGAGTGAATACATTTTGGTGAGCATCAAGCTTCTTATTTTCTGTATGTTCAGTATGACAATAATCAAAATGCTAACTGTTTAAGGTTCTCTTGCAGATGTAAGTGCAATAACTTCATTCCTTGACATTTCTTTTGGGAGGCAGATGGCCTTGATGCCGTAGCATGAGTTGGTGTTGGCCATATGTAGTAAGATGTATTGAGATTCAGATATTGTATGCTTCCCGATACCTCTATATATGGTCTGTACATCTACATGTATCAAATTTGCTTCTTTTTCTTAAATTTATCTCTTGACTTCTCTTCCAATGCCATTGCAATATTTCCATTTTCACTTTGCATTAGTAGAAATAAATTGTGCCTCTTAGTCATGAGATAGTATTGATCGCCATGCTCTTATGGTGATTATCTGACAAGTGTTTTATTTCAAATGTTGTGTTGTAGTTCAGATCTTGACAAGGTTGATCATATCTTGGATTTAATCTTGCTTAGATATTTGTTACAAGTAACTTATATAGTTCCATGTTCCACTTCTACTATAGTTGGCATTGGCAATGCCAACTGGTTGGTGATACTTCATGTGAGGTTGATGAGGCAGCACAAGGAGTTTGATATTCTACTGGATGCTCAACTATCGGAAAGGCAGGTTCTCTATAATTTTGGTGTATTGGAGTCCTCTTCAGTTTGTGTTCTTAGTGATGTACTTCTTTGAAGAGACTAAATATATGGGTGATTTTATTTATCGGCAGTGAGCCGTCAACGGATTTAATTTATGTTCGCTTGCTCCAATAAGGGTTCACGTCGAGGTATGCTTGCTACTTCTTCCCTAAGATACTTTCTAAGTGGTACTTAATTTCTAGGTACTTCAAGGACTTTGACTTTGTTAGTTAAAATTTTCATTTTAATCCATGTGATCAATTTTTGTATGGGCAATGCAAGTTCATAAAATATTTGTTTTTCTTGGTACTTGTTAGGTTACTACATGTGAGATTAATTGAACCCCTGATTATAAGTTTTTCTGTTTGATCTGCTACATTGCCATTATGCTTGGTTGTGGAAGTGCATGGCAATCATAGGTCACATTACGCCAATTGTGCTTGTTAGGGAATGGTTTTTCGAGACGTGCGTACTGGTTAGAGGCCACATGATGCCCATTGTGCTTGCATAATTGTACAGATTAATTTTGGGAGACCTGTGCGGGATGCTCGACTCTGGCTTGAGCCTCTGAAGATATTCCCCACAACCTGAAGATGTGAACTACGCTGCTGCTCCCAGTATGTGTGTTGCTTCCGCTGGATGATGCTCTGTTGCCGTTGTTGCCTCAGCCCTCCTAACTGTCGTCTTCTCCCCTTCTCTTGCTGATCGATGAAGTTGGTCATGCTGCTAGCTTTGCATGCTATGGAATTTTTGTCCCTACCTACAATAAATTCAGTATTGATCTACACATGTGTTTGCACAAAACTACAAGACCTGGCTGATGATATAGTTTTGACTTATAATGATCTGATTATGTATGCCTTTTTTGGAGATATATGTATGTCAGTATGCATTATTAAGTATATACTGGGCACAGAAGGGGGTGTATTGTACCTCAGTGTGTAACATCATCTTTTAACTGAATTTTTTATTCAATCCGAATTTAGATCTTTTATTTAGCCTGTACTAGCTTGTGATTTCCTATGCTGGAAACTGTAATTAATTTTCTATAGCTGCTGGCTATGTACTACAGTTTGCTAATGCACTTGGGATCATTTCTGGTTTGATAATAAATGATGGTATGCCTAATTTGGATCTTAACTAGAGCACCAACGTATGCTTCTAACAACTGTGTGAGAAATTAACACAACTGAAGTATTTGACCCATCTATAGATTGACATTGTTCTAGCTTACTCCTTCAGTGCGTACACCTAATAATTGAGATTTGGACCCCCCCCCCTTTTGTAATGATAACACTATAATCAGCAATTGATTGAGGATCACTTGGCAAATAAGTGGGGATATCGTCACTCAATAAGATTGCAGTTTGTGAAGTTTAGGCTCTTCGCAACATCAGATTCCAGTAGATGTAGATATTCCATGCTTACTGTTTGACATTAATACTTTGTGTTGTGCTTCTTATCTCTAATAGTACTTTGTGTTTACTTATATAAATTAAAGGCCATAAATCGGATTAAGTCCATAGACTGGAGTATCCTATGAATTTGACTCCGATGGTGGGGATCCCATTTCGGTGAAATCATGTTGCTATAACTTAAACACACCAGGAAGACAAAGGAGTAGTCGTTCCTTGGACTGGCATTTTGTTCGACGGCGGCATTGGCATGGATGATCAATACAAGTGCTATCAGGGATTCTCTCGACCTGGCTCCTCCAGCCTCACTTTATGATGAAAGTTTCAGTCAAATGAGTTTATTATGTATTTGACATGAGATGCTCCAAAAAGATGTAGTATGATACATCTATTTCACAAAGAAAGGCGATCAAATATAATTAGCTCTCCCCTCTATTTACCCGTAAAAAATGTGTCAAAAAAAACAAAAAAAGTCTAGCCTCTATTTGCCCATACTTGGCATGGAAGCGGTATGTTTTTTTGTAAGATATGTGGCACCGCTCTACTCTTTGAAATTTTTTTACTACAACAAAATGTCTTTCCAAGAAGCATTTTTTTCTCCTGTTGCAACACATGGGCTCTCTTGCTATTTATATTAAATGCCAAAGAATACAAAGAGTTCAAAGTTCGTGCTAATATCCTTTATAGCTAACGTGATAGAGGCGGGGTGTCCCGTTTTTCGATGAGATGATGGATATCGCTTTGGTGGAAGTCGACTTTGACGATCCGACTACGAACGTGCGAGGACGTCGCGCCTTAGAAATTGCTAAACCAACTCCGAGAGGTTATCGACCACGCCGGAGCACGATCAACCTGACCACGAGGGTCTGTTTCCTGCGAGCAAACGAAGAACAAGCAAGAAACTGAGATTGCAATCTGGATATTGCGAATATAAGATGAAAGCTTTATTGATCAAGGTGGGGTTCTGTGACGCCTTTGTCTGGTCGTTGAACACAAACGAAGTACGCGAAGTTGCAGCTATGGCGAACTTTTAATCTAAACAAAACCCAAGGTCTAAACGATGCCCTAAGGGTTGTATATATATGGAGGAAGAGGGGGGGAATTTCGTGGCCCTTGGTGGAGGGGTCCGAAATCAACCCTATCTCTTGTTTCCCCACACATACGGACTCTAAAAATAGCCTATACTTATGTATTTCGAAATTACATGGGCCTGGCCCAATAATAAGGTGACGCAGCACCTAAAATAACCTCGGGACGAAATTTATGAAGTGGCATCTTGTATATTTCGTCCAAGGCTTCATGCACCCATTATGGTGGCTTCAAAGTCCTGAAATCATCACTTGTAACTCCGTTCTTGTTCCCCTTGCGCATGCCATCATCTCCATGCTTGTTCTTGCTCCAATGTTCATCCTTCTCCAAGCTAGGCCCTTTATTTGTAAGCAAAACAAATGTATCCAATTTAGGCAGCATCATATTCTCATGAACATTAGAATCATTACCAAGAAACGAAAGTACCTGGTAATTTAGTTGGCGTGCACGAGCTCTAGTAATTGGTCCAGTATGTATAGCAGCAGGGGCTGTGGGTGTAACAATTGTATTGATGTCCTCATCATCCTCCCCTTCTTGAAATGAAGTCGTCCTCGACGGAAGTTCATCTTCCTCACCCAAATAAGGCTTCAAATCTGCAATGTTAAAAGTGGGACTAACCCCAAAATCTGCAGGCAACTCAAGTTTATATGCATTATCATTTATTTTCTCTAACACCTTAAAGGGACCATCAGCACGTGGCATTAACTTTGATTTGCGCAAATCAGGAAATCTATCCTTACGGAAATGTAACCAAACAAGATCTCCAGGTGCAAACACAACATGTTTTCTACCCTTATCTCCAGCAAGTTTATATTTAGCATTCATGCGCTCAATGTTTTCCTTAGTTAATTCATGCATTTTTAAAATCAATTCAGCATGTTGTTTAGCATCAAAATTAACCTTCTCCGAAAATGGAAGAGGCAACAAATCAATAGGTGCACGAGGTAGGAAACCATACACAACTTCAAAAGGGCACATCTTAGTAGTAGAATGCAATGAACGATTATAAGCAAATTCAATATGAGGCAAGCATTCCTCCCACATTTTCTTATTATTCTTCAAAACAGCCCTAAGCATAGCAGACAACGTTCTATTGACTACTTCAGTTTGTCCATCAGTTTGGGGGTGACAAGTAGTACTAAAAAGCAGTTTAGTCCCCAACTTAGCCCATAAACATCTCCAAAAGTGGCTAAGAAATTTAGTATCACGATCTGAAACAATAGTATTTGGCACACCATGCAAGCGAATAATTTCACGAAAGAACAAATCAGCAACATTAACAGCATCATCGCTTTTATGACATGGTATAAAGTGTGCCATTTTCGAGAATCTATCCACGACAACAAATATCCTATCCCTCCCCTTCTTTGTTCGAGGTAAACCTAAAACAAAGTCCATAGATATATCCTCCCAAGGAACACTAGGTACAGGCAAAGGCATATATAAACCATGAGGATTGAGTCGTGACTTAGCTTTTTGACATGTAGTGCAGCGAGCAATAAAACGCTCAACATCCCGTCTCATCTTTGGCCAAAAGAAATGTGTAGCAAGTACGTCCTCCGTCTTCTTCACGCCAAAGTGTCCCATTAATCCTCCTCCATGCGCCTCCTGCAACAACAAAAGACGAACGGAGCTAGCTGGAATGCATAGCTTGTTAGCACGAAACACAAATCCATCGTTAACAACAAACTTGTTCCACATTCTTCCTTCTTTACAATTCTGCATTACATCTTTAAAATCAGCATCATGCACATATTGATCTTTGATGGTCTCCAAACCAAATATTTTGAAGTCAAGTTGTGAAAGCATAGTATAGCGACGAGACAATGCATCAACAATAACATTTTCTTTTCCCTTCTTGTGTTTAATAACATAAGGGAAAGTCTCAATGAATTCAACCCATTTAGCATGTCTACGATTCAGTTTAGCTTGACTTTTAATATGTTTCAAAGATTCATGATCAGAATGTATAACAAATTCTTTGGGCCATAAATAATGTTGCCATGTTTCTAAAGTCCGAACAAGAGCATATAATTCTTTATCATAAGTAGAATAATTCAGACTAGGCCCACTCAATTTTTCAGAAAAGTATGCAACAGGTTTGCCATCTTGTAATAACACACCTCCTAATCCAATTCCACTAGCATCACATTCAAGCTCAAAAGTCTTATTAAAATCAGGAAGTTGGAGTAAAGGAGCATGTGTCAACTTATCTTTCAATACCGTGAAGGCTTCTTCCTGTGCGGTACCCCAAACAAAAGGCACATCCTTCTTTGTAAGCTCGTTGAGAGGTGCAGCAATGGTGCTGAAATCTCTCACAAAACGCCTATAGAATCCAGCGAGGCCAAGAAAACTCCTCACTTGTGTGACCGTTTTGGGCTGCGGCCAACTCTCAATAGCTTCAATCTTGGCTTTATCAACTTCAATTCCCTGTGGAGTAACAACATAGCCAAGAAAAGATACTCGGTCGGTGCAAAAGGTGCCCTTCCCAAGGTTACCAAACAAACGTGCATCACGTAGAGCAATAAAAACAGCACGTAAATGTTCCAAATGTTCCTCCAAAGATCTGCTATAAATCAATATGTCATCAAAGTAAACTACCACAAATCGTCCAATGAAAGCACGTAAAACTTCGTTCATTAATCTCATGAAAGTACTAGGTGCATTAGTTAATCCAAAAGGCATGACTAACCACTCATATAATCCAAACTTAGTTTTAAATGCTGTTTTCCATTCATCTCCCAATTTCATACGAATTTGATGGTAGCCACTACGCAAATCAACTTTGGAGAATATTGTAGAGCCACTCAATTCATCAAGCATATCATCTAGCCTAGGAATAGGATGACGATAACGAATAGTAATATTATTAATGCCTCTACAATCAACACACATACGTGATGTACCATCCTTTTTTGGCACTAGAATAATAGGAACAGCACAAGGACTAAGGGATTCGCGTATATAACCTTTGTCGAGAAGCTCTTGTACTTGACGCATAATCTCCTTCGTCTCCTCTGGATTGGTACGGTATGGTGCACGGTTTGGCAGTGAAGCACCGGGAATTAAGTCGATCTGATGCTCAATCCCTCGAATAGGCGGTAATCCCGGTGGCACGTCTTGTGGAAAAACGTCAGCGAACTCCTGCAAAATGTTAGTGACAGCAGGAGGCAAAGAGGAAGGCACGTCCTCAAATGAAAATAATGCCTCTTTGCACACAAAAGCATAGCAAACAGATTTGCTGAAATCTAGCTCATCAATATCAGATTTGGTGGCAAATAAACATGCACTTTTCAATTTAATTTCAGAAGCAACACTAGATGGTTTATTATTAGGCTTCATTTGTTGCTCAAATTCTTTTGCCACAATCTGATTTTCACTCTTATTCTTCTCCTGTTGTGCTTTATTAGCTCTATTAATATCATCTTTCAAAATGGAATCAGGAGTCATAGGAAGCAAAGTAATATTTTTATCCTTATGAACAAGAGTATAGTGATTGTTTCTACCATGGTGTACAGAATTTTTATCAAATTGCCATGGTCTACCAAGTAATAAGGAACATGCTTGCATAGGTACCACATCACAATCAACATAATCAGCATATGTAGATGATGAGGACATGACTACCTTGGATATGACCAAAAATATTGCATATATGCATATTTGTCAGGTGATTTCTAGTGCAAACTATTCAATAATCTATTTATGTTATCCAGAACAAAAATACTTCACACACTTTTGTGTTTTGTCTAATTGCAGGTGTATGGGACATTTGTACAATCCACATATGAAGATAAGGAAGAAAGAGATGTTTATTTGCTGTCCAAAAAGTTCTCTCACGTCACTTTTGGCCCAAGAGAAGACAGAGTCCAAGTCTCTCACGTTCTGGATTCAGATTCGGACTGCACAGACATACCTGACTCAAAACGCACACAAGTTTTTCATACGGACTCCGAATTGGGTGATTCTTTTTTTGTTGGAAACTAGATTTCGTGCACTTTCCAACCCAATTGGAATCACCTTCAAATTCGTCCGGAGCGTTGAGTTGTGGACGAAACAATCTGATGCTGCAGCAGAATCCGAGTCAAACTACAAGTCCAAAGGTGTTACATCACCTCCACTTGAGCCCATTGGCCTTGTACGACCTAGATTTAGTTTTAGGCTGCCTTGGGACGTCCTCCCACCTCCTTGGCCTCCACCCCTTGCTCCTATATAAGTAGATCCATCTAGTAGCTTTTCCTGGGGATTTGTTTAGTTAAAAGTTAGCCATTGCAACTTCGTGTACTTCGTTTGTGTCCAACGACCAGACCAAGACCGCTTCCGGATCCCCACCATTATCAATACTTCATATATATTTGCAATATTCAGATTGCTTTATCATATTCTTGCTCGTTCTTCGATTGCTTGCAGGAATAGACCTTCGTGGTCAGGCTGACCGTGCTTCCAGCATCGTCAGTAACCTCAGGAGATTGGTTTAGCGATTGCTAAGGCGCAACGTTGTGCACGTTTGTAGTCGGATTGTCAAAGTCGTCTCCACCAAATCGATAATTATCATCTCATCGAAAGATCGGGACCCCCGCCTCTATTAGAATTATTCTACTTATGATAAAGAATTATATGCTCTTGTTCGGACTTTAGAAACATGGCAACATTATTTATGGCCCAAAGAATTTGTTATACATTCTGATCATGAATCTTTGAAACATATTAAAAGTCAAGCTAAACTGAATCGTAGACATGCTAAATGGGTTGAATTCATTGAGACTTTCCCTTATGTCATTAAACACAAGAAGGGAAAAGAAAATGTTATTGCTGATGCATTGTCTCGTCGCTATACTATGCTTTCACAACTTGACTTCAAAATATTTGGTTTGGAGACCATCAAAGATCAATATGTGCATGATGCTGATTTTAAAGATGTAATGCAGAATTGTAAAGAAGGAAGAATGTGGAACAAGTTTGTTGTTAACGATGGATTTGTGTTTCGTGCTAACAAGCTATGCATTCCAGCTAGCTCCGTTCGTCTTTTGTTGTTGCAGGAGGCGCATGGAGGAGGATTAATGGGACACTTTGGCGTGAAGAAGACGGAGGACGTACTTGCTACACATTTCTTTTGGCCAAAGATGAGACGGGATGTTGAGCGTTTTATTGCTCGCTGCACTACATGTCAAAAAGCTAAGTCACGACTCAATCCTCATGGTTTATATATGCCTTTGCCTGTACCTAGTGTTCCTTGGGAGGATATATCTATGGACTTTGTTTTAGGTTTACCTCGAACAAAGAAGGGGAGGGATAGGATATTTGTTGTCGTGGATAGATTCTCGAAAATGGCACACTTTATACCATGTCATAAAAGCGATGATGCTGTTAATGTTGCTGATTTGTTCTTTCGTGAAATTATTCGCTTGCATGGTGTGCCAAATACTATTGTTTCAGATCGTGATACTAAATTTCTTAGCCACTTTTGGAGATGTTTATGGGCTAAGTTGGGGACTAAACTGCTTTTTAGTACTACTTGTCACCCCCAAACTGATGGACAAACTGAAGTAGTCAATAGAACGTTGTCTGCTATGCTTAGGGCTGTTTTGAAGAATAATAAGAAAATGTGGGAGGAATGCTTGCCTCATATTGAATTTGCTTATAATCGTTCATTGCATTCTACTACTAAGATGTGCCCTTTTGAAGTTGTGTATGGTTTCCTACCTCGTGCACCTATTGATTTGTTGCCTCTTCCATTTTCGGAGAAGGTTAATTTTGATGCTAAACAACATGCTGAATTGATTTTAAAAATGCATGAATTAACTAAGGAAAACATTGAGCGCATGAATGCTAAATATAAACTTGCTGGAGATAAGGGTAGAAAACATGTTGTGTTTGCACCTGGAGATCTTGTTTGGTTACATTTCCGTAAGGATAGATTTCCTGATTTGCGCAAATCAAAGTTAATGCCACGTGCTGATGGTCCCTTTAAGGTGTTAGAGAAAATAAATGATAATGCATATAAACTTGAGTTGCCTGCAGATTTTGGGGTTAGTCCCACTTTTAACATTGCAGATTTGAAGCCTTATTTGGGTGAGGAAGATGAACTTCCGTCGAGGACGACTTCATTTCAAGAAGGGGAGGATGATGAGGACATCAATACAATTGTTACACCCACAGCCCCTGCTGCTATACATACTGGACCAATTACTAGAGCTCGTGCACGCCAACTAAATTACCAGGTACTTTCGTTTCTTGGTAATGATTCTAATGTTCATGAGAATATGATGCTGCCTAAATTGGATACATTTGTTTTGCTTACAAATAAAGGGCCTAGCTTGGAGAAGGATGAACATTGGAGCAAGAACAAGCATGGAGATGATGGCATGCGCAAGGGGAACAAGAACGGAGTTACAAGTGATGATTTCAGGACTTTGAAGCCACCATAATGGGCGCATCAAGCCTTGGACGAAATATACAAGATGCCACTTCATAAATTTCGTCCCGAGGTTATTATAGGTGCTGCGTCACCTTATTATTGGGCCAGGCCCATGTAATTTCGAAATACATAAGTATAGGCTATTTTCAGAGTTCGTATGTGTGGGGAAACAAGAGATAGGGTTGATTTCGGACCCCTCCACCAAGGGCCACGAAATTCCCCCCTCTTCCTCCATATATACACCCCTTAGGGCATCGTTTAGACTTTGGGTTTTGTTTAGATTAAAAGTTCGCCATGGCTGCAACTTTGCGTACTTCGTTTGTGTTCAACGACCAGACAAAGGCGTCACAGAACCCCACCTTGAGCAATAAAGCTTTCATCTGATATTCGCAATATCCAGATTGCAATCTCAGTTTCTTGCTTGTTCTTCGTTTGCTCGCAGGAAACAGACCCTCGTGGTCAGGTTGATCGTGCTCCGGCGTGGTCAATAACCTCTCGGAGTTGGTTTACCGAATGCTAAGGCGCGACGTCCTCGCACGTTCGTAGTCGGATCGTCAAAGTCGACTGCCACCAAAGCGATATCCATCATCTCATCGAAAGACGGGACACCTTTGCCTCTATCAAGTGGTATCAGATTTCCAGGTTGCTCGGTGAGATTTTATAGTTTTTTCGTAGTTTAGATCGAGTCTGTTCTTCATACCTATAGTCCACGAAAAAGCCAAAAAAAATTAGGGTTAGTTCATCCTATCCGAACCAATCTGAGCCTTTGCATAATCTTTTTAGGGTTTTGCTTTGTTGAATTTGCGGTTGCATCGTGGGTCTAGTTGCTGGTCTTAGAGTCTAGTCTTTTAGAGTTTCGAGTTCTGGTCATAAGTTGTCACGCCGCCGCCGCACCATCATCATCGCCCCTGCCATCTACCACCACCGCTCTGAATCCGTATCCATATACCACCACCAATCCGTGTCCATATACCACCACCGATCCATATCCATATACTACCACCGCTACCATCACCGCTGCCATATACCACCACCATATATCCACCACCAATCCGAGTTCCTTGCTTATTAGGTTTGTTTTCGAGATCCATCTAGTTTCCGATTCGTGTTTCCTTGCCGGAGCAGGTTTCGGAAAAAAAAAGGAGTCGGGAAACCACGCTCCGTTTAGGCCCAAAATTTTTCGAAAACGCATTTTTCGAAAAAAATTCTGGCTATCCTATTTTTAGGTGTTTCTGAGTGTTTTGAGACAGGTGCCGTTATAGGAAGTTTTTTTTGACCCGTTTCCAGTTTTTGGGTCCGGGCAGTCGAAAAAAAAAATTTGGTCGAAAAAAAATTTCGTGCCCATCCTGTCAGTTTGACCTAGGAAGAGTTTTGAGACACTCGCCATTATAGTGATTTTTCGCAAAAAAATGAGATGATGGTCGGCCTGCAGAAAAGTTAGTTCGCCCCAATGCTTGTCGATCCTGCACTTCACGTTCAGCTTTACAAGCAAGATGGAATAAACGAGTGATATTAGTATACTCCTTATAGTCTAGAATGGTCTGAATCTCTCTATTTAATCCACCCAGAAAACGTGCAAGCATAGCTTCATTCTCCTCAACAATACCACATCTAATCATGCCAGTTTGTAATTCCTGATAATATTCTTCTACAGAATTTTTCCCTTGTCTTAAACGCTGCAATTTTTGAAGCAATTCACGTTGATAATATGGTGGAACCCAACGCGTACGCATAGCAGTTTTCAAAGCAGCCCAAGTAGTTGGAATAGGATATAATCTACAATGTTCAGACCACCATACACATACAAAACTAGTGAAAGCACAAACGGCAGCAGCAACTCGTCTCTCCTCAGGATATTGTAAACATGTAAATCGTTGTTCAGTTTCTAACTCCCAAGTAAGATATATATCAGGAACATATCTACCCTCAAATGGTGGAATATTCAATTTCAGTTTAGGAATATGGACATCATCTCGTACCTGAGGTGGTGGTGCAGGCCTACCATTACGAATATATACCTGAGGTCGACCTGCTGGTGGTGGTACAGGTGGCTGCACGTAGTGTTGATTTTGATCAACCTCATCCTCATAATCTCCCACATAATCATCCTCCTCCGCATCAGCAGCAGGAGCCACAGAAGTATCAACAGCAGCACCAACAGTTTGGCCAAACGCAAGAGGAACACGACTTGCTCGGCGGAGGTCTGCTTCGCGACGTGGAGGTAGTCGTTGTTGTTGTTGTTGGAGAGGTGCGTTAGGTGCAGCGGGTGGTGGTGGTGGAAGACGCGCGAGCAATTCATTAAACTTGTTATCGAGCTTTGTTTCGAACGTCTTCTCAAAGCCAGTGATCTTCTCCATGGCCTCTTCAAAATTGTTCAGCACATCTTGCACCTGTCCAGTCATCATTTGCTGAAACTTATCATGAAGCTCCTTGTTCGATAAATTCTCCCAGTCAATCTCGTCGGCTTGTGATCCTGGCATGGTTAGCAGCAATAGAAACACACAAGAATATGATCCTACAGACTACGAACAAGTGGTGGTGGTGGGTGTCACAAATCCGTCAAGCAAATCTCAAATTCTTACCAGTTTTTACCCAGCAGCAGGCGGTGATCGGCAACCGTTGTAGTCAAAAACTCTCAAAGCTTGGATAGAGCGATTACCAGGGAGAGTCAAACGCACGACGTAGATGTATGTGGAGCTGGGAAGGCTTATAATATGGTAGCAAAAAGGGTCAGCAATAATCAATTCAGAGATGCAAAGTTGAATAAACGCTCAATGACGGTACTGTGCTGGTCCTAGGCTAGACTGTGCTAGAGACGCGAGCCTAGAACACTAACAAAATCACGGCGCGGCACGTAAACAAGGGAAAAGCACACTCTGAAAATTTTTTTTTTCGCTCTTTTTTTTTGCGCTCTTTG